>NW_020451230.1:54802-62971 GCF_003343035.1 Apteryx rowi | reverse complement strand
TCTCCTGGACGCGATCCTGTGCAACGTGCTCTAGGTGACCCATCTTGAGCAGGGGGGTTGGACTAGATGATCTCCAGAGGTCCCTTCCAACCTCAGTGATTCTGTGATTCTGTGAAATACCAGTCTATTGGCCAGACAGACTACTAAACATTCATTAGACGTGGACAGTCCAAAGTACAGTCTGCACACAAATGTCAGGCCATTCCAAAATGGGAAACAAACTCAGCAAAGATGGCAAGATGCTTCCTAACAGCCTCCAGAGTACTACTGAACCTATTCATCAACTTTCAGTCATGTCTGATCTACACAGTCACTAATCTAAAAAGAAACATGCAAAACATGGAAAGGATATTTCAAAACTATAGTATACAGTACTTTTAGCTTATACTGAGCAGACTGAGAACACAGTGACAAGCAATGACTTGAGTGCTGTGAGTCAAACATCATAATGCACACTTCATAACAGTTTGGTGGACCTTTTCCAAAATGTCCCTCAATCCCTACAAGACCTATGACAAAATATAGCAGCCTACATCTTTCCTATTTTCAACAAACATCTTCACAAAGAGATTTGCTATCTGGTCTCTAATAGTTATGAGATAAACTAAATTAAATTTATTCCACAAGAGTAAACTAGAAAGCCTCCACAGACCAATACTGATCTCACCTCCTGCCTTTCACAATCATATTCCCTTTTGATTAAAGAAAATAACGAACTGTACAGAATTCAAAAGCAACACTTAGATAGGACTCAGCTACCAGCAAGATTATAATGACTTCCAAATGAATTTTGCTAAATATCCACAGACAAATTAAACCAATTCTCCCAGTTGGTTTGGTTTGCTGGAGTAAGAGAAAATGTGGGGAAAGAACATTTAAGTCAACTAGCACACACTTTCTCATTATGTATAAATCTTCCATACCCCAAAGCATTTAATACATTTGGAGATAACACACAGCCACAAACTTATGAGACTTTATAGCAACCTGAAATTTAAATAGTGAAATGAGAGATGCATTTCAAAATCCTTTTTAGAGAAAATTTCTGCAGAGCGAGTCCACTGAAGATAATTTACATAAAATGATGTATTACGTCTTTAAAATAAAACAAATATGTATCTTATAAATACGTGTGTGTGTGTGTGTGTGTGTATAATTAAATGATTATCTGGGCACTTTGAGAGCTTATTAGTTTCTTAAAGCACTTAAGTACTTCAGCTGTTCTAGCTCCAGCATGCCATATCGTAGCGAACCTTTTAAGCTCTTTTTTGGACTTGGTAAGTTCACAAAAAAGGGGTGAGGGGTAAATTTTTTCTATACTTTTTCTATATTTTGTTAAAAGAGCACAGCAGAAATATAGCAGTGTTTGTACCTGTTGATTTCTCTTTTCTTACAACAGTGAAAGAAAACCTCACACACTGAACTACTGTATTGTGAATCCCATTGCATATTTTTAAACATTTTCACATTACTCCAGACACTATGTATACATTTGAAACACAGTGAGTGTGTTCCATTCACTCTAATGCATCTTGCACACTGAAATACATTAAAGCAGAATATGAGTTTGAGTCCAATTTTTCTTTGTACTCAGTGTACAGAGGAACTGCTATAGGTAACTGGGAAAAAAAGCCATCTGACCAAAGATAAAACACAGCATTTGAATAGGAAGCCCAATTTAATTACCAGTTGTGGCAGCTGGCATGGGTCAGACCTGGCTGACAAGTGTTAGCATATGCATTTCAGTTAACCCCGTAGGATAAGGGAGCAGCTCAGTTATGAGAGCAGAGGAGCAGCCTGAGCGTGAACACCCCAGGTGACGGCTGCAAAGTTGCGCAAGCGTGGAGAACCGTTGCGTGGGGCCGACTGCAGGCACCCACAGCGGCAACAGCCCAGGTTCAGGTGCCAAGCGAATCTGAACGGGCCGATGCAGAACCGGGTTTTCCCCACCCCAACCTGTGCCTGACAGTGTCCAGGGTCACTGTGGGAGAGCTGGGAGGGCACCGAGGGGACCCACGGCCCTGGGGCCGCACGGCAGCAACCGTGACGCAGACTCGCCCCGCTTCTCTTCTGGAGCACATCCTTCCTCCTGAAAGGCAGGGAAGTCGCCTTTCGTAAAATTGCATGTATCGGGGATTAAAGTGTTTCGATATCTGAGTCTATTTATTTTCCACAGCACCATTTGGTCTCGAACTGCAATACCAGTTCAGTTTTATTGCCAAACAGTACAGGGCAAAAAAGTAAAACTAAAGCCAAAGTCAACTATACGATCAAATTACTGAAAATAAATGAACCATAAAGTGCAGAGCACCAACTATAAAATCCTGTAAGTATCTAAGTTATGCTAGAAACATACGCTATGCTTAACAGACACACCAATATGCTTAGCACTCAAAACACACTAATATCATCGACCCCAAACAATCTAGCTGCTAGATGCACTTGAACCTTTTTAGAACGGGAAGCCAACACCCACAGAAATTTCAAGACAGAAAACCAGGGCAGGCCATGAGCACCGTACGATGGGGCAGGAGACCCAGGTCTTCTTGGAGCTCCTTCCTTTAACTTTTCAGTTCTTCTTACACTCGTTTAGTGTGCAGGAATAGCCAAGGTGTACACTTTTATTCCTATCAGAATAGTATTGTTGCTCATTGTAGCACCTTACTGTCAAGTAATTTGATTAATATTTTGCTTTTACTTTTAAATACGAAATAAGAAATGTTAAAAAAAGAAATCAAAGAGAGAAAAGTTCAAAATTTTACAAAGCAGACAAAATTATTCTTATTAAACTGCAGAAGAAAAAGTCTGAGGAATATCAAAATGTCTTCAATGCACTTATATTGGGTACAAGCAGTGAAGTTTATAAATCAATACTGAGTACAGTAAAAAGAATAAACTAGCAAGGCAGACAGTATCTTACCTAGTATCTACCTGCTGTGCAGTATATCCCATCTATTTCCAGTAACAGGGTTATTTTCAAACATACCTGTTCAAGAAGTTCCTTATATGTTATTTTCTCTTTGGTATTTGTTACAGGACTGTCATAAATAATGGCAATGTGTTCTCCTTGTCCATTCTCAACATGACGATCCACAGCATTGTAACACATATTCAGCTCTCCATCTACAAACCTAAAAAAGAAGTTGGATGTGTTATATAACAGACAGCTTTCCAAACTAGAAAAACTAGTTTTCATAAATAATGATAGCATTCAATTGAAGTATAGTTCATAAAACATTATACTCAGTTCAGAAAGTCATTTTTTTGTTCTATAGCCTAAAAATTTTCTCAAAAAAGCTAAATAAGCCTATTAACGAAACTAGTAAAATACTGCAGCTTAATTGACTTGACTAAGAACCTGCTAAACTTAGTCTTGATTTAATGTATTTTGCATCAATCATTCTAATTTTTAAAATTAAGATTTCAGTGAACAAAATATATGTTCACATAAAATAATTTCACATAAAGAAAATACATTATTAGACTACTTTCTATTGGCACGCACACATATCACTTTTAGGAAGAACAGGTTCAGAACTCAGAATGTTCTTATTCATTTCTTGGCAATAACAGTTAAACAGGCAAGCATCTGCATCAAAATGAAACCAACTCCAACCGCTATAAAATCTTATAAATTTGTCTGACTTTCATAACACATTTGACATTAGCATGTTTTATATCAGTGTTGCAAAATTCCCTGTAGTGTGAGTCATAGTCTCTTCAACAACCAGACATTTACAGAAAACGCTCATCTTTTAATTAAAAAAGTATTTCACACACTTGGTACTCATTTTTATTGTAGTTTTCCACAAAAAGAGAAAATTCTGGTGTAACATAATCCTCAAGAAAATACAGAAGGCACCAGATACAAAGAAGATCCTGTTAACTCAGAGATGACATAATCTAAAAATTAAAGCTTACTCCTCGAAGTGGTGGCCTCCTTTGCGTGTGTTTTTCCCTCTATCTGCACACATATCCCTCTATCCGCACTCTACCTGAGCAATACACAGCAACACCCAAGGAAAATAAAAACAGCTGAGATTTTCCAAAACTCTGTGGGGTGCTCACAGTGCTAATGTATTGTTCTAATGCAACTAGAAACAAGAACAGATGGCTTAAAGTGACCCACTACTAGCAAGAAGGAATATTTCCTTCTTCCCCCTTCCTGCCTAGTAAAGGACCACTCTAAATTATGAAATTCAATATATTATTCATATATCCATACACAAAGATACTATAGGATAGTCTCTATGGTCATAGAATGGCAACTATTAAACTAAACCAGTTAGGATGTTCAGGGTACATCAGTCTTTTATTGTAAATCCTCTATAATGCCATTCATAAGGAGAAGATGGGGGACAAGAAAAGTAACAAGCATATTCTGTATTACAAACCCTTTCCTGCAAAAGAACAACTATATGAACAATAAAGGACTGTGAGTTGTTTCATCTACTATTGAGAAATTCTGTATTACTCTCCTAAAAGCTGTGTAGGATCCAGGACATCCATTGATTTTTATATCAGAACATACTGGAATAATATAAATGAGGCAATAGGAGATGGCAATATCTGGGTTACTGTGCATAAATTCTTAAGAACATTCAAAATACAAATGAGCTTTACCACACCTTGTGTTCTCCCAATGATATATAGGAAGATCAATGCTACCACGTAAATTTTTAATGACTGCATGCCAAAAAGTGTATGAAAAATATGTGACTGCAGATTGAAAGCAAACCCAAAGACATTTGGACACTGTGATAAGAGCTCTGCTGCCCAGTTCTGGGACAGAGATGGAATGGTGGCTGGTAAAGGATCAGAGAAAGCAGTGATGCACCTACTATGACTAGGATTGCAAGACCTCTGCTTTCCCACTGTAATACAAGGAGATGCTAAAATACTGCATTCTGAGTGAAAATAAAAGCCGTCTGGCTCTGAAAAGCTGTCCTGTGTTTCTGCAAATTTCTGTTGATTCAGTGACTCCCAAAGAGATGAATACCTGTAAGGAACCACAATTGCTTGAATAAGCCCTAGTTGGGGGAAAAGGAAAAAAAAAGTAATAGCACTGAAACCAGGAATAAGGCGCTAAGAATATGCTCCTGTTTAAAACAGAGGCTTTCAGTCTAGAACTGAAAGAAAAATATTCCAGCAGACTGTAGAAAGATCAGAGGTGGATCAGCAGGATGTTTATAAGAGCCGCCAGTAAATCCTGCCATAATAAGCAGGGCTTTAAAATGCTAATCTGTTGCTAACCAAATATTTATCTCAATAAGGCTTATGAACTGAATCCAAGTCTAAGGATTATTTCTTCATGGTATGTTCCTAATGCTGAGAAATCAAAAAAATCAGTAATATTCAACAAACAGAGTACAGGAAAACAGAAATTAAAAAAAAGAGTAAACAATAGCAACTATAACACATAAGAGAAACTGGATTCAGTTCAGCAGCGCTCTTTTCAAGGAGCTCTTTCACTGCTCACTAATGCTACTGTGGAAGAAAATAGCACAGGTCTTCCTGCCATAATCATAGTAGAATTTAAAAGTAGCTATTATATCAAAACAACTATCTGCATACCAGCATTTTAAACTAATATTCTGCCAAACTAACTATCCTTTTGGCAATTCTTTTTTCCTCAAGGAATAAACATCTACCATCTATGACTTGGGATTTTTTTTTACTGCCTTCAGTACTTTGGGGATGTGACAACAGCCTACTTGCTAGTAATGGAACAAGTAAAGTAGTGAAGAAGGCAATATATAATTATGCCTTAATTCACTTCAGTCAAATACTCCAAACTTATGTTTTAAGTTCCAACATTATCTGCTATCTTAAAAATCAAAGTAACTGTATTCAGAGACATTTTTAGTCTTCATTCAACCGATCAAAGCCAAAAATCATTAAGAAGAAAAAAGATGGAAATTCAAGGTTCTTAATAAACCTGGCATATAGGCACAAGAAAAAACTGCATTAAAATTATTTTCCACCTTAACTGTAGAAAAGTTTGTATGGCTGAAATCCTGCCATGCCATGCAGGCTACATACAAATCTCCCGCCAAAGTTCCCTGAAATCATCTGATTATTTAATTTGTCTGGTTGAAGGGAGAACAGAAAATTAATACTAACTCAAGAAGCACATACATGAATTTATTAACAATATTTTTAAGATCTCCAGAAACTGCTTCCTAGGCAAAGCTCAGAACCAGAACCCCATCTTCACCCTGTCAGACCAGTAAACTATGTTTTTCTTGAATGTCTGGGCTTATCTTCAGTTCTGTGTTCAGTCCTTTCCATTTTCTCCTCAGCACTTCCTCTGAAAGATCCTCTCATATTCTCTTTCTGTCTCTTCCTCAAAGAGCTTATTTATCTGTTTGTCCTGCCTAGCACATAGGATGCTTGCATTCAACTCCGATTTCGGAGGCATTAGAATACTACATAGGTTTCACATGCAGCCCATTATCACTTACTATGAACTTAAATAAAAAAAGAAAGAAAATAACGTGTTACACATTATGACACTAAAGAGGATTACACAAATTTGAATTACTTAATGTTTTATTATCCACAACAGAGCAACAGATACTAGACATCCAAACAACAATTAGGACCTAATATTGAGTCTCGTATAATTTCAGGCCAGAAAAGACCAGTGGTAGATTGGTCTGACTTCGGGCTGTGAAACTTGTATCCAGTTACACGCATGGTGAGAACAAATAACTTGCATCTGAGAGGTCAAAATGTTTTACAAAGACCTAACCATGTGCGTTCCAGCAAGCAAGCTTATCCTGCTCTATTAATGAAGCTACGTTTGACAGGCTCTGTTTAAAAAAAAAAAAAAAAAAAAAAGCTCACTGGCACCTATTGTATTCCTTTTCCTTAGCTGTTAAAAAGGAACTATTATATCAACTTTTTCACTATTTTGTTCAGGAAGGCCAGTGAGTTCTCCTGGCCTTTGATTACGCAGGCAGGCCTACTTGCCCTTCTTAAATCGTGCCATGACATTGAAAGTTAAAAACCAAAGTCAGTGGACTACAGGTCTTCTTAACAATCCTTTCTAAGACTTCTGACTGTTACACAGCCCTGCTGACTTAGAGGTTTATCCTGTTTAACACTGAGCTTAAGACAACATAACTATTGGAGCTGCTAAGCAATAATCTCCAGTCACCAACAAGTCAGTTCCTCATTCCTGGTTCTGTATGTCTTCATTCTGGCAAATTTGACAGTGATTAATATTTTTAACTGTATTTTGAGATTAACATTTTTAAATTAAAATCAAACAGAAAAAATATGAAAAATGCAAAGAATATCAATCCAGCGAAGATGAATCCCAGCCTGCTTTGACTTTTTTCCTATTGGCTTGCCTTTGAGAAAACACTGAAATCATGATGCAAATGTGGTGAAGAAAAGGTGATGGTGATCATCACAAAACTTTCATGGCTAAGTCGTCTTTGGAAAAGTACCGCATGTCCTACCCCATCATTTACAAGGGTGCTAATTCTGCCTTGGCACCAGTTAGCCATCCATCCCAAGCACGTGCTACGTGACCAAGGCCTCTGCACCTTAACCACCTGCTTTTTAAATTAAGAGCTGCTTTCACAGTTCCTGCGATTTAACAGCTCTGAGGATCAGGGTTGCTCTAGTTTCTTACGCTCGTGCTGCTCCTGCTCGATGCCAGCTTTTGCACGCTCACATGGCCTGCTCCCAAGCAAGGGGGCCAGCCCAAGGGGGTCAGACGGGGGCACATGGGGACACACACACCCTGACCCCGCTA
Organism: Apteryx rowi; assembly: GCF_003343035.1. Taxonomy (NCBI): domain Eukaryota; kingdom Metazoa; phylum Chordata; class Aves; order Apterygiformes; family Apterygidae; genus Apteryx; species Apteryx rowi. Next base: position 55,203 of record NW_020451230.1, on the reverse strand, counting down.
CAGCTCAGGGGAACTCTCCTCTCACCCGTCCTGCTTTTAATTATTAAGCTTAGGAGGGTTTAATTATTAACCCCCCCCATCCCCAACCGTCCTTTGTGAGCACTGGTGCGTACGGAGCGCCCCAAATACGAAACCTCACCCGGTGCGTGTTACACACCCACCCACACACCCACCCAAACCCCAGCGCTGCCGCGGGGCTCCGAGCTCCCCCGCCGCCCCCGGCGATGGGCATGGGGGGGGGGGGGTCACTCACCAGGAGGGGCTGCCCGCGCCGCGCCGCTCCAGGGCCTTGCTCCAGGGCTTGTCCCAGGCGATGCGCGAGGCCGCCGCCCCCCACAGCTTCTCGGGCTCGGCCACCGAGCACCTGAACGCCTCCTCGTAGCCCCCCGCCGCCGCCCGCC
>NW_020451230.1:16624-54479 GCF_003343035.1 Apteryx rowi | reverse complement strand
CCCGGGCAGCGCTCGGCGCCTCCGCGCCCGCCCCGGCCCCGTCAAAGGGCGAAGCGGGGCGGCGGGCTCCAGTCTGGCAGTGCCGCAGCTCTAGTGCGAGATCGCAGAGAGCAGCAGAAAAGAAGGAAAAGAACCCAGAACTCCTCTCCCCCCCCCCTTACCCTTTCCCCACATCACAAACTTCAGGGATCTGTTTTCCTGGCTACCTTGTTTCACTTCACCCTTTTCCCCCATCCATAGTTTGTTTGTTTTTTTAATACAGTTCCTCTCCAGAAAGCAGTTGCAATTTAAATATTTCCTAGCTCATGTTTTTCCCGCTTCCCTACTTTATCCGGCCCCCAAAAGTTAAGTCATTTAAAGCCTTCTGCAAACAAATGGTGACAGGATCATTAAACCAAATACCAGCTCCTAAACCACAATCACAAACAAAACCACCGAGCTTTGGCCCCTAAAAGACTTCATTCAAGACATCACAAATGTTCTCCAAGCTAATGTATGTAACACGCATATGCATACGTTCTTCAACTTTCTAAGGCTGAGGTAGCAGAATATATATATGTGAAGAGGAAGTTACTAGAATCATGTCAGCACAGCAAAGCTGAAAATAGAAAATGGAGAGACAGAACTCTGAAACTGTTTTTGGCCTAATGATTTGCATGATACACAGCCATAATGCTCAAGAGTTTATTTTTTAAATACATTCTTGCTTTTAGAAAACTTCCCTAGGCTAAACTGAGGCATACTCCTAGTATGAGGGGGGAAAGGAAAGTGTCTTCTGTTTTCCAGACCTACATCATTTGCACTGAATCTTTTGCTTTGCACATCTTGTCATATATTTAGAAGCTCTTTCTAAGTTTCAAAGATAACATTTTAGAATATTATAATGCATAAGCCAGCTAAGACTTACACCAGCTTCAAAGACAGTTTTTGTCTCTTATGAAACTATTTTAGTGCTCTAATAGGTCTATCCATCATAAGTCACTCTGAAAATTTTTCATACAGTCACATTATAAAAATGTCATATGGTTAAGAGAGACTAACTCAAAGAAGGTAGGTTTTATATTCACAGTTAACTAAGATATCTGTTACCGGATTGTTGTTGAATTAGTATAATCGGAACACAACAGTGTATCACATTACTGGTATAGGAATAAGAGGATTAAGAGAAATAGTCTGTTTACCCACTAAATTATGTTTAATACATGAAATCAATTTCTTATCTTGGCTGAAAAAACACTGTGAAGGATTTGACCTACAAAATTCATGTTCAGCAGAACTTCTAGAGCACCTTCAAAATCATTAATAATCTTTCAAGATAAAGAACATTGCTGCTTCTGTTTCTGAGGCAAATTAAAATCATTTACTCACAGAGATTTTCCTGTGGCTTGCAGAGGCTATCAGCATTAGCATCTCAGTGCTGTGTGCACTACCTGTCCTACGCTGCACTAAAACTGAGCTTTCCTCCCCATCAGTATCACACTAACATACAGCCCTGAGTAGCATAATGGCCATTCCAAAATGCTGGAGTTAAGGACCAGAGATTCACTGTAAGAAGTTCATCCCCAAGGAGCCTAAGACACCTAAAGAATTAAGTAGACATTTTATGAAAACTTCCCTACTGCAAGGCAAGGACTACAGAACGCCAATAAAGCAAGAAAATCAAAATTACATCTCCGGTTAAGAGACTACATTTGAGAACATTGCTTTCTTGCACATTTCCACCACTGTATCAGGCATCTGCTGTCAATAGAGTCCACTAACCAAAATCTAAAAAGAAAAGGCCTGCGGGGGTTATGACAGCCCTGAAGTCAAATGGCCCTGTTGACTGCCTGGTGGTATTCCATGCGTTGTACAAATGGGCCTGAAGTGCACTAATTCCTGGCCAGATCATGCATGGCTGTTCTTAGCATTTTAAAAATATTCCCAGAATTACATCTTGTATTTCATACAGGCAATTCTTGATGATGAGTAGTCTGTTAGTTTACTGCGCATCATCATGGTTAAGAACCATTCTCACTGAAAATTGTTATAGATATATGGAAACTTTTTTCTGGTTTTTTTTTGTTGTTGTTTTTTTTTTTGGATGGCTGTTCAGAACTCAGCACAACACAGCCTTAGGCTTAGGCATCTCACGGGAGGTGTTTATAAGCCGACCTTTGTGGCTGAATCCAGTGTAATGATGCTATCTATCTACCTGAGGCATGCAAACAGTGGACTTAAGAGTGCCATCAATTGTCCCAGCATAATTTGTAAAGCCCACTCTCAGATCAAATTATTAGAGCACATTACATTCACTACCAAGGACTAACCCTTATTATTATTAATTGTCTCACAAGCTACATTCCTCAGAGCACCAACACTTTGATACCCATCTGGTTAGCAAGGGACCTACAGCAATTGGATGCAGCCAGCCTCTGGGTGGCGATAACAATTTGATTCTGAGCTGGAGCTAAATCTTTTTGTCTACTGGGGATAAAACTATCAAGGCCAAAGAATAGCTAAAATATTTAAATATGTACATTCTGTAACATGTTAGTTGTAGGCACTAATATTGAAAGAAGTATCCTGAGATTTAAACACTTACTGGGTATTGCCTGATGATGCCTAATACTTCTTGCGGTGCTGAAGAGCAATGGTAACCCTGTTTCAATTTTGCCTGTGTTTTTGTTTAGTATCAAGATACAAGCAGTTGGCAAAGAAATTAGCATTGCAAAACTAAACCCTCAGGTATTCAGTTTGAATATATGTCCTCCCATAAATGATACACTAGAGATGTAGGGGAGACAAACAAGTTTAATAGAAGTGGATTAAACTCCTATTTTAGCTGACATCCTAATATCCGTCTCCTAAAAGAATGTTTGTAATGAGTATCTGTGGAATATACTTCTTTAATTAAACTACTCACAGCCCATACTGATAACTAAAAGGGTAAAGAAGGGATTGCTCTTTCTCCCAGTTGCATGTTAGTAATTTAAGGTTCACTTACAAATGCTATTATAGCAGATTTCTGAACTGTTGCATTTTCTCTCTAAGGATTTATTTTTAGCAAAACTTGATGCTCCCGAAATTCACACTCAACAGAGATTTTTTAAATAATGTGTAGTGATGTGTGTAGCCATTACCCAGGATGTGTGTAGCTGTAGATTTCATTGAAACACATCTGTACTTTTCTAGGCATAGATCTGGCAAACAACAAACTGTGTTAGTTTGGCCTGGATATTTCTGCAGTTGCAAAATAATTTATCTGAAGCCTTTCTTTTGTTTTTAAAAAAAAAAAAGTTTTTTCACCAACCATATCCTTTAACAAGATTAAAGATATGCATATTTTAAGATATAGGTATGTTGTAAAAAAAATTAACAGAATGAGTCTCCTGTGTATAAAATGCAGTCACTGTCCTAGTGTACAAGACTTCTAGGCCTTCTTAATTCAAATTTCAATGATAGACTCCTTTCATAAGCACAAAGCAAAATTATAGTAAAAAAATAGTGCAAATATTAAATACCTTTGCTATGGTTCTATACCACCTTTTGTCCAACTGTTAGGCTATATCTCTCCCAAAGAACTGCCAATCTCATATGAATAAATTTTATAGTCCTGCATACCATCAATGACTGACAAATAGATAGCACTCACAGTTTTACTCTGATATGCAGTAGTCCACAGAGTTAAGTTCTAGTCAGACTAAGCTTTACTTTTAATTTTCCTGAAAGGTAATGGAAGCAGTACTGAGAACTGGCATCTTCTAAGGTGCATAAGTATATATACATATATTTTTCCAGTTTTCTATCCAAGTTTAGAGTATTAAACATATCAGTTTTACCCAAAATCCACCAAACATCTGACACAGATTTTGAAATAATTATTACTTGAAAAAATACACCTGTGGATAGAACTCTTCAAGTAGACATTTTGCCTATTTTCAGTGACTATAAAAGATTCTGTGGTTTCTTCTGGAATAGTAAGATCACATCACAGACAAAAACGTACTTCACTCACTGCTCTTCTTTGTTTGACTGCTGTCTTCTGGCCTAAAGATGCCTCCATGTCAGAGGTCTTATGTGTACTTAGTTTTTGCTGCACTCAGAATAGTGATGCAGTGCTGAAATCAATGTGTACATCTGTTGTCCACGGCGGTCACCTGTCAGCCTGCTGAAGCGCTGGGCGATCACGGCCCTCCGTTTACACTCCTCTCCACAAGACAGATGTACTGTGCTGAGAGACAACGGTTGAGAACTGACAAGAATGCTAACACATCTATCTCCTCAGGCAAAAGCATCTTTTTACAGACTTCAGGAAAATGCTGAAAGTCTGTGACTCAACCCGGGTAAGAAGAAGGCATGACATAACTTAGAGATCACCTGGGATGAAATTGCAATTTTAATATCAGTTATTACTGATGTTATCATTTGATTCCTCCCCAAGGAGGTCTTATAGTTCAGAACAACCTGTATTTCATGCATATTTTTCCAGGTCTAAATTCTGTTTCAGAAAACTTCTCAGGCATATGCTTAGCTCTATTCATGTGAGTAGTCTTACTCACAGGAGACCCTGCCAAATCTGAATCAAATGTTCAGACTGCTTTGATAAAGCTCCTCTGGGCAATAAACTTTTATACTTTTAAGTTCTAAAAAGAGTTTGAAAAGGAGAGAAACAAAACCAGTGAGATTATGGAGGTTTTTTTTAATAATTAAAAAAAAAAAAGACTTTAAAAACACCTTACAAATCAAGCACATGAAAGCAAAATGGTTTCCTGCAAAAGCAAAATTTATGATATGCTCTTCAGCATTTAGGCACCCTTGAGGAGAGCAGTCCAAGGTAAATTCCGTGGAGGACAAGTAGAATTTTAGCTTCTGCTTTAAATTTCTCCTGTTGTGGATTTAACTTACAAAGTTTACAGTATAGTTCTATAAAGATTGCCACTGATTTTTATGTAATCCATGTCCCTGGGCTGCAAAGGTTCATGAAATTGCAGGGTATCGATTATTTGTGTCTACAAGAGTAAAACCTGCTGTTTTATCAAAAGCTGTTCTTGCTTCTTTGATATGCCCCTACCACTACTTTCCGGATTGCTGCATCAGAACCATCACAGGCACAATCACTGTTATTACAAAATGTTCAGTATTCAATATATATTCTTTGAAGGGGACAAAGGATTTCAGGCACTGACATTCTTATTGATGTTCCTTTTGAAATTGGTAGCAAAGAAATCCCATGAATTTTGCAACCACTTTTTACTCTTAATGATGTATTTTTCATAGAACTAAGAAAGTGTCCAGTAGCCCTCAATCTAAGTGTTAATGTCACTATTGGCATAAAAATAAATAAGGTAATTTTAAAATTACCTTTTGTATCAAAATTTCTTACCAGCACATTCGTTACACTTTCTCAAATAGAGAATACAGCCTAAGAAGTATGTGGATGTTAGCTACTATTAGAGGAACTATTATGCTTAGCATTGCAGCCACTTTAAGTCCTATTTTCAACCTTCCTTGTCTAAGACAAAACAGGAAAGCTGACTTCTCCCAGAATATCCCGACTTACCTGGGTCTAAGATACAAAGATTTTATCTCCTTTCTTACTGGGGGGGGGAGTAGGGGAGGGAGTAGGGGAAGCTCTATGTAGCTAAAGATGTGAATTAAAAAGAAAAAAAGGAAATATGCTTTGAATTTTGAAAACAATACCTAAAATCTAGTATTGAACTCTTTTCACATTCAAAACCGTGTTTTTCATGAGAGTTTTGGGTACACAAGGAATGCAGGACCTATATTATTGGCTGAGCCTAAGGCTCCTATGATGCAGACTGATACTCAGCAATGGAGTTAGTTGGCGCAGCTTTTGTATTTATCTAGCTGTCTGTCACATCCCTCTGCAAGAACATATTAGTCCTATTGCAAGGGTAGCAAATTTGCATATGTGCCTGAGCCACCACAAATTACAGCTCAGCTCTTAACATATACTGAAAGGCCTATTTTTAATATAACTGACATTTGCTTAGCTGGTTCCCCTTCTGGTTATCTCTCTAAATTTCAGTCTTGCAATCCCATTCTCAACAGTTGTTGGATTTTGTCCTTGTGACATATTTCATGATCCTTATTCCACTGCATACTGTATTTGCTGGATGACAAGAAAAGCTAATATTCAAACACTGTGACAATGTGCTATTTCAGGTCATCTGCAGAATTATCTTGCAAGCAAACCAGAAATTAATATCTAAATTGACCAAGTGCAAAGTCAGTAACATACTTCATTACAACTGTCTTTTATTAATGTGTGCTATATTCTTAAGAATGCAAGTACATCAGTAGCTATACAACAAATAATTTTGTGAATTTTCTGAATGACTCCAAGTCTTGAGAAGCTCTGACTGTTAGAGAATGGATCACAGCAGCTTAGCAAAGAAATAGTAGTTGTCACTCAGATTGCCCCAAATAACATCAGTAATAATCTCTGGAAATAGCTATTTCTATAGCTCATCCTGCAAGCTAGCATGTCACAGGATTCTGGAAGAATCTAAATGAGAAAAATAGGCATGCATTCAGGCTGAGACCCAAGAATAATTATAAAGAACAAAACTACTCTTACTGGTAAGCCAGCAGCAAAACCATATGTCCCAACGGCCAAATTTTCTCATGACCTCACTCTATTATGGTGCTGAACTAGAATGCCAGACATTTACATTTTCACCTGGAAGAATACAATCCCAGAATTAAATTTGATTATTAGGACAATTTAGATTGCAAGGTAAACTTTTAGACTCACTAAAGCTCGAGGCCAAAAGTCATTGATTACAACAGAGCTGAGGCTCCATGCCCACTTTTATGATTTTATTCTTTCTTGATTTACAAAGTCTATAGTTATTTATACAGGTATAAGATGCTTAGAACAGATTCATGGACTCCTATATCTACTCTGCACACATTTAAGTAGACATACAAGGTGAAAGGCAGTGAAGAATCTTCTAACATCAGAAGAACTGGAGAAAAGGGAGAAAAAACAATTTCTCTGTCAAATCAGTATCGAGGAAGTGGAATTCAATGAGGCAGACATCCAGAACTGAAACCTGGTCTGCCTTATCACAGACGTCCTATTTTTACTTCTCCAAGCACCCTGAATTCTACTCAAAGTAAAGTTCTGCATTTTCAGGGTCAAAGGAAAGAATTTCAACATGCACTCTGCATGTTCAAATATTTGCTCACTCTTGTTAAGGGAAAGTGGTGAATGACTTCTACCTATGTTTCAATTTGTGCATGATAATAGATCTTCAGTATTTAACTTTTCAGTAAGAACAGCAGGGGGTTTATATGCAATATTTCTGTTCATTGGAATAGCTGAGTTAGTTATAAACCTAAAGACATTCAGTTGGTTCTTGCTCAGTTATCCAGTATGTATTTGAAAGTATGTATGCAAATGATATTTTACTGTGTAATCTAATAACAGAGGTAAAGTTTCCTATTCATTTTAAAGGTCTAAAACACTAGTGGATTCTTCTTAAGCCATGTGGTTGTTATCACAGTCTTTATGAAGACTGAATTCCTGAATATTTATGCAAAAATGTTTGGATATGCATTACAGATGGCAGCTTGAGCATCCGATGGGAGGTTGGGAATTTTGTTAGAATTTTAGACCTAAGTCTTATTGGCTATATTGAGATAGATTACTTTAGCAGCTATCAAACACCAAATATCATATTTAAATTGTTGTGTCCATATATAATGGTCTCTATAAAACTAAAAACCAGAGTCCAGAGATTGACTTCTGGGAATATTAGGCCAGCAAAGCCAGTGTCCAGACTTTACATCTAGTGTCAGGTGAATATAAAAAATCCTTGAGTTAAGGCTGACTTTTACTTTTGATATGCATTTGTTTTTCATTTCATTTTACATGGACTCATTAATAGCTGGAAATCATTTTCAGGTGTAGTTAATTCTTTGTATGATATTATAAAAAGACTTTTATTGTAAGCAAGACTTTTCTTGTTCTCTCCCTCTAGAGAATACTGTGATAATTTATATTAAAAAATATGGATCCTTCCTGTAACAACTGGAAAAGCCAGATGACATCTATAAAATTCAGTTCCCCAAAAGTTGACATTTTTTCTTGACAGATAAAATATTTAATGAAAAATGAACACATGGGATTCTATTGTCCCAATAACAATATTTTCTCACTTTTTATACCATTTATGCTTTGTTACTGAATCTATTAGAAAACCTTGCTAATTTCTGCATGCTAACTGCACCATAAACAAATATTAAAAGGTTCAGTATGAATACTGAACTGTTTGTTCAGTATAACAAATAATGAAGACCCTATCAGCCATGCACAATCTCTGACCAATCTGAACTACTTCAAGTTGTGCAAAAAAACTTGTTATAAAGAACATTAAATTATTATGGATAATTAATATGAATCTACTTTGATCAGACCATACTTTCCACCTCTGACACTCAGGAGTTTTGAAAACTACAAAAAATGATGAGTATCAAATCATCTTTTCTTCCAAAACACAGCACACACATTTATAGGCTACTTGTATAGGACAGTTATAGAGTGGTTTTCTGGACTATCATTATCTGGTTGGTCATCGGGTTACATCAGTCTTAAAAATCCTCAGATCCAGGAATCTCCACGGAAGGGAAAACATGCCAACAATATAAATTTATTTACATTTTAATAACTAAATAGATTGACTAAACAAAAAGGAAGGTAAATTATATTAATGAGTTTAATGAAGTAAATTAATATTGAATAAAATCAGAGAAACAAACACATCTTTATAAACTTTATTTGGTGATTTGTGGTGGTAACAGTATTATTCTTCTAGCAGTTCCAAACATAAGAGCAAAATCACAGTCTAAATACCAATCAATAGATTTATTTCCAGCCATCAGATCAAGTTTTTAATATGGTAAGGATCAATACCCTCTGATTTATGTCTCAATACTTGTAACGCCAATTCAAGCAACAGGCTTGCCTAGACCTGATAGCTGAAAAACAACCAATTTCCTCAGCTTCACTCCTCAGTATAATAATTCCATAATCATTCCATTGTAATTTCAATGTTAGTTTGAAAAAAAGCCTTCTTCTTAATATTCAGAATATTTTCATATGCATTTTCAAGATTTTTAGAATTTTTGCAAGGCTACCCCAGATCTATGAATATTTTGCAAAAACACATTTTAATGAGAAAAAAAAAAAGCCATGTAATATACAGAATACAAACAAGCAGCAAAATCAGAAACATTAGTTATCTTCGTATGTTGTTTGTGTCTTATCCAAAGGAAGAATTACTGCACTATTACATGAGCTCACAGATAATGGCTATCAGATTATGGTTTTCTTCAGTATATTTTTATATCATAAGGATTGGCTAGTGTCACATGACAATAAAAGAATAAAAAAGCAAACTCTAATATAAGTTCAGTTTGGTAAGCTATCCAAATACTACATTTCATTCTCTATCACAAACTTACCAATAAAGCTAATTCCAATGATGCTAATTCCAGTTTCCATACTCCTTACACCTTTGAAGCTAGAGACAGAAAGCTCAAGATAACAAAGTTGTTTATGAACAGATTTCACCCATCCAGTTACACAGGTTACTCTTAAGCTCCATTATTTTTTCCCCACCTACCCTGAATTTTTGTATCTTCTTTTCTGAAGGGGGAGTTCAGTTTTGGCATTGTTTTCTTGTGATTAAGTAGATCCCTGAGGACTTAAAGACTATCTCATTTTCATTGAACTAGTGTATATATAATATTCTTTAGAGCATTTCACAGTCAAGTCCAATCTATTTTTCTTCTTTTTAAGTCTGCCTGAGTCAATTTCATTCCTGGAGCCTGAATTTTTGATGGAGTACAAATGATTATCATTGTTCAGAGGCATTTTCAAGCCTTTGTATTTTTCTCTGCACTGCACTTCCCAGATAGTCAAAATTAATTGCACGTTTGACATGCTAAAATACTGTCAGCTGAATTGCAGATGTCTGAAATGTCAAGGTCCTCCTAGATAATAATTTTATATTTTGAATGCCTTCCATTTGAGAACCATAACCATCCTATAAACCTTAATGATTTTATTTTCTCAGTACCCCTACGAGTCAGACAGTGGGCATTAGAACCACATTTACAGATAGGGTAAAGTAAAACACAGAATTGTCTAGTATATCAACATAGCTCTGCTGGCCTCAATGATCTTTTTTCCCAATTTACAACTATCGTAAACTAAAATAGAATCAGACACTGTTCCTTGGCCAAAATCAAACAGGAAGGATTATGTCTAAGAAAGCATTTAGGTATGTATCCAAAGGAATATTTAGGCAGAATCTCAGGACCTAAATTCAAGAGAAGAATCAAAAAAAGCCTGAGGCACCAGACACTGTGCTACAAGTGCCCAGTAAGGCTACTGATGACACCAAATGCACAGGAGACCTAAGCCCTTCTCAAATGGCAGCTGGGAACCAACTGGAATATCCTGAATAGTCTAAAATAGGGCTAGGTCACCTAAGTTGGGCACCTGACTCTCCCTCGCTCTGTTTGAGTACGCTCATCAGATACTACCCAGGTTGTGGACAATAGTAGCACCTCCTCCTCCATGGCTGGAGACAAGCAGTGACGCCTGTTTAATTACTTTGAAAGAACTTATAAACACATTGATTTTCAAAATAGGATTTGGGGCTCCTGATCAAAAAACAATAGAAAGCATCAAGCCACAACCCTGGGTGCCTAAATTCCAGAAACAGGGAGGGGAAGGGAAATCACACATACCCTTGATTTCCTTTTGGCTCTCTAGGTGCCTGTTTTGTTGATGTAGTTGTCTGAAGAAAGTAAAGATACAGGTACAAAGCAAAATCTAATACTTTCAATTAAATGCTAAATACTTTCAATTAAAGGTTAGAAGTCTAATCCTCTATCAATCAAAAATAACTAAATCACTCCCTTGGCAATCTGAAGCAGCTCCAGCCCACACCTCCTGTCTCCTAGGAGAGCGCCCTAATTGCTATAGCTACCCTGCATACTGGGGAGGGGAGTCAGGACCAGAGGGAAAAAAATATATAACTCTGTTGTCTGTGGTTAGGGCATTGACTTAGAGATGGAGGTAGGGTTTGGATTCCAGGCTTTACTCTCGGGATTATTTCAGTTTTTATTCTAAAGTTTTTATTAAAAAATCCACAGAAAGGAAAAGGAACAAAGTCTGAACCTCCATTTTTCATCTACCGCAACATACACAAAAGACACTTTTGCTTGCATTTTGCAAGTTAAAGCATTTCCATGCTCCCCGACCTTTAAGCAGATGAAGCATAGACTGCAGTTCTGTGGTTAAGTGTCTCATCTGCCTAGATACTGATTTAGCCATCTCAAACTTCTTTTAAACCTGTAGAGCCCTTATGTAGCTGCACTCAAGTCAGTTGAACTTGAGCACTTTAAGTAGGGGATATATGTTTAGATGGTCTGCTGAACTGGAACTCTACACAGTCTTGGAAGAGGTATACAAAATTATCATGTTAGAATTTGTCCTCATTTTTATACCGTACAACATTTTTACACCTACTTTGTATGGGTCTCTTATGATTAAAGAAAATACAAAGCAATAGCAAATCAATCCTCTTTTTTGTTTTTGAACTGGTGATGCAGGGCTGATTAATGTTAGCCCATTGATCGGGCTGACTTATCTATTTCACTCAGTTCTTGGAGTTATGTTCTAATAAACCCTTTACAAGAAAAACACATACTGTTTACGCGATAGCTGCATGTGCTTCACTTAAAAGGGCATTTGTGTTTTGTTGTTGCTTTTTAATCATTTATAAATTTATTACTTCTTATAGTAGACACTTGCGTCTTTGTAAAAATATTGTTTACCCCTAGATTATTCATGCCTGAGTGGATAGTCTACTGCAGAAAAAGGTTTAATGAGCTTCAAGAGGATCACACTGTAAAAAACATGAAAAATACAGAACAAGTGCCTGAACACTAATGCAAGCTACTTGCCGAAACCTGTCTTCCAAGTTTGTAATGATAGATAGTCCTTCCATGATGTACCTCATTTTTGAATCAAGATACCTTTACTCCTAATTGTCCAGTATCTCCTTGTATAATGTCTCTCTAAATGAACCACATTGTGGCTAAACATTTAAACAAAGCACACCCTTAAAACCAAGACAGTTACCCCTATCCTGAATGTTCTACGAGTAGCAGCTCCATTTATTATAAGGTTCTTGTATTTCACATTTTGACTTTCAGAAAATTCAGTGATTTTTCTCATGGTGATTCCTATCTAAAATGTAAAACTACCACAGTGAGATCCAGTGTGGCCATATTCAAGTTTGAATTAGACACATAATATCCTTTTATTTGCTTCTACTGTTTTTATTCAGGAAAACACAGTTTTCACTTTACTATATTATTTCTTTTGATAAAATCTCTTGGTTTTTTTCCCAGTGCTGAGCCAGTGGTTCATATTTCATATTTAATTCCTTCTCTCATTCACCTGAAAGCATTTTGAAAAGATCTTGGAATTTTCTCTATCACTGCTGTCCTCTAGGATTCCTAAAGTCCCCTCTAATATGGGTAGTGCCATATGATATCCTGTAACTGGCTTCTAAAGTATGTTATTACAGCAGCATCTTCTGATCCTGTATTACTGAGGGCTCCATTAAAAAAAAAACAAAATAAAACAAACAAACAAAAAATTTTATCCTCCTCCATTGTTAATTTGCCCTCTCATCCTGCTGTCTTTGAAATCTAAGTTTTATTTCAACCAACTACTACACAAAAAGCTTCACAGTGCATGTCGAATCTTCAGCTCTTCTTAAAGCCACCGCAGCTTCTCCTGTTTTCTTCTGACCCACAATTTTGCAAATGAACAGAAATGAACAGACTGAAACCACCCATAAAATATTCTCTTCTATTGCCTACCTCTTCTTATTCCCAAAGTGTCATCTTCCCTCTCATTCTCAAATCCTTCAGTAAAACACCCTGAGGTTGAAGCTATTCTGTTCCTTGTCCTGGGTTATTGCATAGCTCTCTGCCTGGCACAGCAGAGGCAAGCTTTCTGGATCTGAAAAAACATGATGAGAAGCAGGAAGAAACAGAAGGAAACTTTTGGCTGTTACTTGAGTCTGATCTAGTGTGCTGCTTTCACTCCATCTTTTCTGACCAATAATAACAGTTTGTGTATTTATGCATTTAGAGGCAGTAGAGAAAGGCTTTTATTCCATATCATTCATACATCGATCCAACAAAAACAACCACATAAACTGACTCTCTGTATGTTAACTTAAGTAGTGACAAGGTGTCGTATAACTTGTCGCCTCCCACTTTCAGAAGATCCAGAAAAGCTCATTTTGCTATACAGATAAAGGTATAGCAGAGGCACCACAGCCACAGCTTAATGACAGAAAAGCACAACATGGAGGGTCCTGTTTGCAACTCCACTTGCTGGAGACCTCTTCAGAGTTTGTGTCATTTACAGGCTGAATCCTAAGCATGTGTGCAGTGATCCATTCATGTTCCCCCAAATAGTTAAGATCTCTGTGAAAAGAAGCTTTCAGAACAGAATGCCAGTTTTCTAGCTGTGGAAGAAAGCTGAAATGTATTATTTCCATATATTGCCACTGCAGAACCTAAATGAAATCCAGAGCCATAGAATACACAGCCTGAATTAATGTCATGAAACTGGTAATAAGCTAATACCATCCACAGAAAATTGTTAGGTATTTACCAAGTGCTTTTGAATTTCTTATACTACCCCACATTCATACCACGATGAACAACTTCTGAGGGAGTTTCCTGCATTGCACTTGGAGAATGCAAAAAATTTTTAGCCCCATGGTCCCTTACCATTCTTGGAAGTAGTCATGAAAAGGAAATTTATGTGTGGTATGCACTCCTTAAAGTGGTTTTTTATTACCAGGCCTATACCTAACAACCGTCTGTCATGGATTCCTCCACAGTGTTAAGCCTTTGGAGAATGCCTGAAAGAGAAGCAGCAACATCAATAGTATCGTGAGTAGACAACTGATAGGACTCAAGAGACCAATGTTTGCCATTGACCTGCTAGCAAGTCATTTCAGCTCTGTGCTTTAGCCTCTCCCTCTATAAAATGCAATCTTGACAGTTATCTCCCTTGAAAGGGTTTTCAGATCAATGGCTAAAAGATGAGTTATTAACCTTCACCTCTATGCAGCTGCATGGGTATCATCCTGCCCTCCATCTGTATGCTTCAAGTCATGATCCTGTCCTGAGTTTCTTATCTTTGCCAGTTCCCCTAGCTAAAAGTTACCATGGGCCACTGTCATTAAGACTATTTGAAAAGATTCATGTTAAAAGTTAAGACACCTCTCTAGCTGCTTGGCTTTTTATTTTAATGCTGCTTTTGTATTAACAGGGCTTTCTGATCTATCATTTTTCCCCTCCTTCCACACTATTTCCACATCTGGCTGCATTTTTGTGAATAACTATAATGACAAATGACTTGTTAGTTGTCATATTAACTAACTTTTGCTTCTCCATACATTTAATGAAATCAACAAATAATCTAAGTCAATTCAATCACAAGCTAAACAGCAGATCCTTCACTTTACTCAGAACTAGTTTTATAATATAACAGGAAATGAAAAATAGTCAAAATAATGCTGAGCGCCACAAGAACATAGCCTTCTTCTTACACAGTCCTGGATAACTTCCACAGTAAGTTTCTCTCCAAAGTTCTTTTCTATTTCTTGTCTGCAAGTCAGGAAGTTTTAACAGATACTAAATAGACATCTGTAAGTCATGTGATAAAATATAAACATGACTTTTGCAGAATATAATCATGAGTGTTTTAATTATAGGGGCCACAAGCCATAAGATGTGTGCAGGGCTATAAATTAAATATCCCAACCAGCAATGCATTATTACAATAGTTCTTAAGAACAACCTGTCTTGGACATTAGAGACTATATTTACCTTAGCAAATCATGGGGCATAATGGGAACAGATATATAAAATGAAAAAGTTGGTGCTGGAACCTAATGGCTAAAATATACATTTCTGGAAGAAATCTTACTTTGGACTACCTTTAATATGGTCCTGAGCATTCAATTCCCATTAACAACTGAAACGCATTAAGTGCGCCTTGGAGCATACTCTCTGCTTTGGCATCACCCGCAGGGAATTCCATTTGCTTGCTGAAGGAGTGGCCTGTAACATGAAATACCAGAAACTGTTTGCCACAAAATATGACATGCTGAATTTCTTTCTAAAGCTGTTACAGAGATTTTGAACGTCCATACTATGGCTTTGTATAATATGTTAAAATAAAGTTTTGAAAGGTTTTGTGCTACCAGGCCCCTCCTTCCTCTCTAACAGAGCAGAGGTACTGTACGAGGCCAAGAACCACTGGCAGATGCACCGCTGGCCAACCTGCGCTCTGTCACTGCTAAAACGTGTGAAGTAAAAAGAAGCACACTGACAAAATCATTTAAGGATGTACTGAATGTACTGATTTTTTTTCTGATTGCTTAAGAAATACTTTTCTGGTTGACAGACAAAAGGCAAAACAGCTATTAATTTTAGAGCGTGCATTTTCTGTTATTCTTTGATTAACATAAATTACAACACAAGTAAATAAAAGTCTTTCGCTACCATTCTTTAAAAGGAGACTGATAACAATGGCAGTTTCCTCCTGTAATTTTTATTTCTTATCCACTTTCTTAATGCTTACTAACACTGAGCAGTTTTTACAGAAACAAGCACTCTTTGTAGTAACAGAACATTTGATAGCTACCACGGTGTTGATATATTTTCTTTTTAACAACGCAGGAGACAAGGGATAAGTTGAGCCCTACTAGTTCTGATGGAGGAACAAAAGAAAGTGGCAAAGTGAGAAACAGTAGAACTTTTTCTCACAACTCAGGCAGCTAAAGCTTGCAAAGTCAATAATTAAGAGAAAGGATAATTGAATATATTGAGTTTGATGGATACAGAGCGAATCTTAGTGAATCCTACATACACATGAACAATAAGCAGAGGCAGCACATCTGACTATCATTCCTAATAGCAGAGAAAGGAGAAGAAATTAACCACTTGTATAGTCACCCTTCATCACCAAAATCTGTCCAATCACAGGAATGATTAGCAAAATCAGAAATAGATATTTTTCTGAAACATACTTTCAAGTAGACTGATAAACTTCAAAAGATTCTTTGCAGAAATAACTTTTTTATTGCTATCTATGATTTTAGTATCTAAGTTGTCACAATTTGATTTCTAAGGGAAATGCTTAACTGCAAAATTGAAGATACTATTAAGATATCTTTATAGCCAATCATGGCAATTGTTTGATGAAGTGATGTGTCCAGAAGACTATTTATGTAATGAGGCTTCCTTTAGATAGTATCTGCAAGATTTCACTTAATCCAAATTTAAGCAATGCAAAGCCTGCATGCCTAGAAAAAATAGTCTCTTTTTATACTCTGGACAAGACATTCATGTGTAAAGTAAATCCAAGCAGTGAGGAAACATAGGACTTCTGTGGTGCCCTTAGCTGCAAAAAGTACACATTTTTCCATAATGTAAGTTGCCAGAAATCTTAATCTCTCTTCTCTCAGACCCAACTTAAAAGTTGAGCACTCTCCAAAGCACTAACCCACTTCTCAGCAAGACTTACAGGGTGCACTGTGCTAGCCAGGACAGCTTAACTTTCTACTCTCAGCTTCCTCTGAAGCCAAATACTCCAACTTTCAGCCACTAATAATGGTCACAGCTATTAATGCATTCTAACTTACTTGCTTTTACAGGCAAGATACTATCAGTATATAGGATACTGTTTTGTAGAGTTTTCTGCCAGTATGAAAGTGAGATGTTATTGTGCCTTTCTCACCAAATTTGGTCTCTGTTGAGTTCTTCAGGGAACTCTGCATCATTTCACAACAATATTTTTTGCATTGTCATAGCTAAAAATTACCGATTCTCATGATAATTTTGATATGAGCATTTCCAACAGATGTGGCGAACATTTGTGAAGGCCAAATATTCATAAAATACGTACTTTGTACCTTAAAGATCTGAGGAAAGAAAACTCCTGGCATTGTCCATAAGTGACTGAGGACCGTAGAACCCATCATTCCACTAAGGGATGGAACAGAGTAGGGCAGCAGGGTCTCAGGGCAACCAGTATCAGATGTTGGAAGCTCAGTGGGCTCACTTCCTCCTACAGCTGGAGATTCAGAGCATTCAGCAGCTTTCCAGTCACCACAGTCCCCCTGTCAGTAATGGGTGCTGCATCTAATCTACTTGGAAACATATGCAGCATACACAGGTGGGCCACATGTGTTTTCGGGGATGCTCAGTTAGATCAATGAGAATCTTGCCTACATAAGCGTATGACCATCTTACACCAATATTGCTCCATAAAGTTTATTTTCAAACGAGTGATATGTACTGGATCTGATTCAGTACAAGAATAGGATGCATGCCTGGTGGACAGGGTAGAGTGGAAACACCTTAATGTCCTTGTTGGCAGAAGCCCCTCAATTCTTGCTATTCAGGGTAGTCAGGATATAGGAATGGATTTGGAGTAGCTCATTTTAAAAGTAGATGAGCATCTGTAGGTCCTTTTAAAAAAAAACAAAAACAAACACACACAATATACAAGCTTATCAAAATTAGTTTACAAGATTTTTAATAATAGAAAAAGGCACTTTTTTCCTCCTCTTTTAACACTAGCAGAAAGTACATTGGACTTTTTTATTTATGTATAGCAAATCAGTACAAATACAATCTACATTAACCCTAAGGAAAAAAAAAAATAGTTATCACAGAGACCAGACATTATTTGAGATTTCCGTTTAAAAATAGCATAAACCCTAACTTTGAAATAAGAAATGTCAATAAACCATACATCTTTAATTAGATTTTCATTTATTTGCATTTAAAAAGGATACAAACTTTTGAAATACTGTTTTTCTCATTTGAAATTCCTGAAGTGTTTCTAAGGATTGAGAGGCCTGCTGCTTTGATATTGCTGCTACTTATTCACAGAATTATCTTGACCAAAGAACTCAATCCTTTAAAACTTTTGATTTTCTTTTCTCTAAAATCAATGGTATAATTTTTTTGGGGGGAAATATTGCAGTTTTAATGCAATGGAAATTCTTTCAATATAATGCAGCATTAAAGTTAAAAACAAATCAAAATATAAAATTAAACGTGGCTTATTTCTGAAATATACTGCATTATCCAGAAAGACTTACAAGAAAAATAATACAGAAGTGTGTTCTATTATTTCCTTCATAATACTGTATATCATTTCTATTTAATGATATTGGACAATTTCAAATTCATTTTCTTCCTTTTTTTCCCCTCTAATTCTTGTGTTTTATGTTTAGCTGCTGATTCTTAAATACCTGTCCTAATTACAAGTTTCTCCCATGATGCACTTCTCCCATGTTCTTTTTACCAAGATGTAAGCTTGGAAAGTTCTATTTAAGATAATCAGAAAAATAGCAAGGTTTGTCACTTTCTAATTATTTACACTGCTTGTCTTCTTTTATGAATATGGCATAGCTTCATGTTTGAATCTTCCAAACACTTATTTTCTAAAAATTCTTCTGGAACCCAAACGCAGGGGCTCATAACTTGTGGTTCACTTGGGATACCTAAACACTCATGAACAAAAGTGACCCTCTTGGTTTTTGTCAGTCTTATTTCCAAATTTCCCAACAGTTCTGTTGTACTGAAACAGTGTCTTTTTTTGACAAGACACTGGATAGTCTTGTTATGGAAAAATCTACTCAGATATAAACACAAAACACAGAAACACATATGTGATGACTGAATTTTCCTTTGCTAAAGATGCAGTTACTAGAATTCATACACCTCAACCATATTTTCCTTCACTTGAAACTAATCCTGTGGAATGTTCATCTTCACTCTATTTAGTCTGCTGAACTAGAATCTGTTTAAAATATATATTTTGCCCTCCTACCACAGACATTTCATGAGAATTAGGGTAGGATAAAGAAAAAAATTACCCTACAATAGTCTCAAAATGCCCCAGTTTCCCTTCCAGAAACCATGGATCTCATACTCCACAGAATAACCAGACTGTTGCTACAATTTATGTAGTCTGGTATTCTAGTTTTTTCATTTTGCTCCCTGGCACGCGCAAGACTCCAATTCAGAGCCTGGGGGAGGGAAATCTGGAGCACACAAATGTAACAATAACCAAGACCTCAGGAAGTCATCCAGTCCTGTCACCACAAACAAGCCAGCATATACCTGGACCTCTCCTGAGACACGGGTGGTTTCCTACTCTTCATAACATCCACTAACACCGGTTACAGAGTTTCCCCCTGTGGTCAGTTCCTGCTCCCTAGAACTAATAAACTTTCCCTCAAACCATACTCACAATTTCTTTATTGCAAGCTGAGCTCAATATTTTTGCACCATGCTAGCAGACATATAGAACATGATTGCTACCTTCATTGTAACAACTTTCTCACATATCTGAAGACAGCTCTCATGTCCTCTCACAGGTTTCTGCTTTCAGGATTAAGCAAGTCCAACTCTTTCAACCTGTCGTCTTGCTCTCCAAACCCTTTATTCTTGTTGCCCAGTTCTGAACTTTCTTCAGTTTGTCTATATGTTTGTCTACATGTCCAAAATAGTTAGGCTATTTCAGATAAGCAGGTGAGGACTTACTTGCATTAAGCAGAGCAAAATATTTATCATCCATGTCTTCTTTACCTTCTTCTTTGCAGCAGTATTATACAGTAATTCATAGTCTCACGATTTTTGTACTGTATGGTTGCTTGGTCAATTATCTTCCATTTCCTATTTGAAAATAGGATTTATTTTTAAAGAAGTCATACTTTACAAATGTAAAGTATACTTAGTTTCATATTGTTGATTTCAGATCATCTCTCTAGTTTTATGAAGATTGTACTGAATCTGAGTACCCAAGCCAGATACTATTGTCTTCTTTTCACAGCTGCCATGGTGTCCCATTAACAGTGGATGTGTAAGCATAATAGATCTTAGAAGCACCACTTAGAAAAGAGCACGGTATCATCTTCATCTGCAATATTTTTATCTCATAAAACACACACACATGGGGATGGTCTTCCCTGCCTGTAGAGAAAAATCAAAAAATTGGCTTTCTTATTTGTTGCTTTTGGCCAGTGCTTTTGCTGTGGTAGTCTAAAGGTTTCAGAAATGTGTGCCTTTTTGCTTTTGCTTTGTAGTGACAAAAAAGAAATCAAAATAAGTATTCGTCTGGACTACGAAACAATTCACATTCTCTCTTAAAATCTGGAGCTCTATTATGTTCCTATCTTTTCAAAGTTCTAAGAATGGCCTGAGATTCAGGCAAAAGTAATCAGTTGTCCTGGTAATTGAATTTCAGATATTATTCTTGTTTTTAAAAGTTTGAAAGATGGATTCTCTGTTTAGTTTAGCACTTAGAGATTGTCAAGTTCTGCAATAAATAAATTCACAAGAAATGAAATCTTTGCAATTTTGCAGAGTACAGGGACTATTTTTGTGTCAAACAGGAAATATGGGCTTTTTTCATCTAATTCTGTATTACTGCTGAGAGGATAAGCATTACAGGAATAGCCTCAAAGTTTGCTCTTATTGACTATATATTTGTGTATTAGCCACTGAACTTCTAGCACTGAAAAAGATGCCAGGAAAATTACACAATCCAAAGACAGAAAAGCAGCACGTGTGATTCTTTTATCCATTGGAATGTGAAATAAGGAATGGAATAACAGTAATTTTCTTTTTTGTGTTGCTTGAATCTAGTGGCAAGGGTCCTACAACTTATGTTCCACTTTATATTTAGTAGACACAGTAAACACTGTCAGCAATTGGAGAGCTAAAGCGGATCAGGACTGAATAGTCATGCAATAAGAAAAAAATAAGAAAGGATGCCTGAACTGTAGTAAGGAGAACACTGCAAGAAAGTAACCTCATAATTGTCAAAGGATAATGGTCATACCCATGTATATACTTCTAAATAAAAGAGGGCCAGGGACCAAACCTTGGCCCTAAGGCTAAGTGGCACAGCCTGGCTGTGTCTATACTACATAACTCTTGGCTTTAGGTCCCGTGTGATATCTCTTTTGCTTTAAGAATAATTATTTTTCTATATGGGTCTTCTTGGTTCAAAGTATCTGAAATAATGTGGGGACTGTTGTATTACCTGTCTGGATCTCACAAATATTCTCTCTCATCTCTGCCTAGATGTGCTGGATCTCATAGAGACAAGAATATTCAATTTCCTAATAGATAAAAAAATTCTTAGAAAAGTCAAATAAGTAGTAAGAAAATGACAGAATTTCAAATGAATATATAGCTCTAGTATACAGACAAAATAATGATAAGCAAAATGCAACCTCAACAAATGCATAGTATTATCCACACAATATAAAATGAAAGCTACTTTTATACATTATAATTTTCTAAGTAAAAAGATGAAAACTAGGGCAATGTATTAGTGTATATATAAAAATACATAGCAAATACTAAGAATGCAATTGCATTATATAAATTAAGATACCTTCACTTGCAATATTAGCAGCATCAAAAGACACTAGAAATGAATACAGATAAAGTTCCATATGATGAAATACTAAAAAGATGTGGGTTGCAATTTAAAAAGAAAGAAGAAAAAGAAATTTGTTAAAAGTATAAAAGAGAACAGATAGTGTAAGTAGGTTACTTAGATGTTCCTATCTATCGTCTCACAGTATAAAGGTAAGAAAGAGGTATTGAAATTTAAAGCAAACATATCTCGTTAAGGATTCATTTCATTCTTACTCTAAGAACTATATTTTCAGGAATGGAAAAAGTCTTATGATATATCTATTTTCCGCAAGCTCTTGCAAAGCCGGTTCTTGATACTTAGTTCTGCCCCTTCATGCACACCATTAGCTTCACGACAGCAATGAAATATTTAGCAGTAAAAGGGCTGCCCACTACACCGGATCTGAGAACTCTTTTTTTGGCAAAGGTAACAGCACAAGGAACCCTTTCATAAAATTCTGTACAGCAGCATGATCAAGTTATAGCTGGGCTGAGGACTAGATGTTTTATTGTCCACCTTGCTTCACATTACCTCTCAACCATAACACTCTTTAGGTGGACCTCTCCAGTTTTGTTAAAGACTGGAGAAAAAAAAAGGTGGAGGAAAAAAAGCTCTCTTCTGAGTCTCATAATCATCATATTCATACCAAGATGCTGGCCTCCACGGGTAGCACCAATAAAAATCCTTCTAGCCTTTGTGTTCACACTTTGGGACAATATTTTTCCCTACACAATCTTGATTCAAAAACAGTTGAGCTGCTTCAACACAGACTGACAAGATTCTTCTTTGCTCAGAAACCAGAAATAGAAAATTACAATCCAAAAGCTAATGAGTCATAAAATCACTATTTGAAATCAGGTTTTACAGCAGAAAACATTTTGCAACCTCAGTACACTACCCATGCAATAATACTGAAGAAATTACTTTTTAGCTGGAGTTATTAAAATTAAAAGCATACAGGGGGAAAGCAGGACAAGCAAGACAGGTAGTTCTGAACCTAGATATCTGTAATACTACCAACAAGAGTATTGCTTATAGATGTTCTCAGCTGGGAAAAAGAGAAAATGGAATTCTAGCACAGATTTTTCTCTCCTCAAAGCATAGCAATTCATGTCTCATTGTGGAGGTTTTCCATGAACAGCTTTAGATTTATTTGAGCATACAGGTGTCTAATACAGCGTGAACAAAAGAGAACATTTAGAAAGGAGCAGTAACATAGGCCCACAAGGATCTTTAGTGACTGACAGGGCATAAACCAAAGTGGAGCAGCTAATGAAAATGAGTGGGCCACAAAATACTCATCTAAAGTGTAATGGCCTAAAAGCTCATGCATAGCTGTTTTGCCAAATAAATCCATGGATGGAGTTCTGCTACACATAGATATGCTGGGAATCCTCACAGGGCTGAGTGTTTCACTCCTGTCAGGCGCAAGCAGGCTCCCAGAATGTCATCCATGACGTTCTGGCCACTGTGAAACCTAGCCTAGCTTTGAGTACATGCAAGTTACAACAGCAGTGAGATCAGCTCGAAACACAGCACACGTAGGTGTATTACTCCCAAAATACACCTGGAGGAAAAAGTAGTACTGGTGTGGCCCATCTTCTATATAATAACCTAGAATATTCATTCAAAAAGCACTGTGTCCTTCTTACCTCAGTGGGACTCAAAATTCATGTCTTTCACCTCCTAGTGATCCAGTTAAACTAAAGCAAAGTGGAAGTGGGAACCTCTCCATTGCTCCCATGATACTGCACTGCTCTACAGCTAAAGTTCCTGTCAAGACAGGCACTTAAAAGTTAGTCATGAAGATATTCAACTTCACAACACCCTAGTCTGGAGCTGGTCTTATATCTGCTGCATTTGCTGTTATCACTATTATGTGGGATTTATGCAAATGATAGAGACAAGGTGAGATAGCCTGGTACAGTCCAAGAACTTTTTCGTCCATAGTAACATTCGGGTGCATCATAGTTTCTTTCAGTCAAAAACACAGTAAGTTGAGCTATGTCTATATTCTTTCAGTTTGTCTTACTAATACTCAGACATTTTAAATCTTTTAAATATTTTTTACAGTGCTAAGATAACCTTTAGATAATTTCTGGCACTAAGATCGTACTCAAAGACAACAAAAAAGCAAGTTTATGCAAAACACAGAAACAAAAATAGCCCACTGAATTCTTGTTCTCTCACAGGAAGAATTTCAAACATCATAATATCTATTAAAAAGAATCTCAGTCCTTTTCCAGAGGGCAATATGCTGTAGTAATGTTATCAGGGGCATTGAAAGGAGACCAACTAAAAAGACATTAATTTGTTCTGAAATTAAAAGAAAATGAAACAATTTCTCTCTGAAGAGTGGCATTTCTGGTTCAAGCACCTAGAATGGTAATTCATTAAGTCTTCTTTTAAAGCACTCAAATTCTGCAACACAGATGTAAAGCTGCAAGATTTTGTAACTTAGTCAAGACCCTTCTGTTCTCTCATTGAACCAAGAAAGAAAGAAAAATGGAAGGATGTAGGTGATGCAAAGATGAAAAGGAGGGTTCAGGGGCCATTGGGCAAAGTGCATACTAGCTCCTAAAATTTCCATTACAGATTCTTTTTTCAGCTTGCAGAGCAAAGTCATGGAAAGAGTCTCATCAAGCTCAATTGTGCCTTTTCCTCAGGCTGCATATATGGAAGACAAACATTTTAAGCAATCTCTATTCATGGAAGCAAAGCTCACCTTCCTCCAACTGTTCAGGGAACACTTTCAGTCTAGGCTACAGTTATGAGGTTTGTCAATAGGAAGTACATTCATGATGGGCAAAAAGGAATATTTATTATTAACATACTAGAGAGAGAAGTTGCACTGCTGCTGACAAGTGCTAGATAACTCAGTATATCATACCAAATACTTACTTATCCATTTATCTAGACAAACATACTATTATACAGGCAGAATGGTTCTGCTCCAGATTCTGTCCCCACCATCACTCCCTTTAATGGCCTCCATACATCAATTTATTTAATTTCTAGGATTTCTAAGCATTGTTTCAGATGGAAAAGCCCCCAAAAGATATTCATCTTACACAGATCTCTGAAATCCTTGAGTTGCTTTTATTCAGAAATAGTATTTCCATGCTTCTGGGCTTGCCATTTCCCAACAATGGGGAACAACAGATCATAAACTCAATACACAAAAAAATGTATAAATGCAGGAAACAACATTCAGAATAAGATTCATTCTTCCACTACAATAACTCTCATGACTTCATTTCTAATTAGAACAATTTTCAAGCATAAAAGCCAAAGGGCAACACAGGTGTGTTATATACCAGTGTCCGCCTCAAGTAGAGACAATTACGTTCCTCTTGTGCTTCAAATATCTGACTGCTTATGGTTGCTTTTAAAGACAGAAATTACAACTTTGTTTTTTAATTCAACTATTTGTACTAGTTCTGTGATTTCAAAAGATGCCCAAATTGCCATCAGAAAGTGCTGTCTGCATGATTTTTTACTTTTTTCTGAACACCACATATAATGGCTTTCACTTTATCCCTACAGCTGATCACATGGAACTCTTTTGAAATTCTCTATCAGAGATACTTCTAAAGTTATCTGTATGACAACCTATTTATCTTTCAGATGATTTCATACATTCAGTTGCAAAAGTGTCCAGTAAGCAAAGATTTGCTGTACTCCCAGAGTGGAATCAGAGATTTTCAAATAATTCAGTTCTCTCTTCTCTTTTCAGCTCTTTCATATTACTTTGAGTGCTGTTTTGAGTCTTCTAAGCCTAAAATCATGTTTGAGGCCTGTCTACAGTTGCTCCAGGTGATTTAGCCAGTATTACTTTAGTGGCCACATACATTAGAGCAGGAATATCTCTACTCATTGAGAGAACACTGTAACCTATAGATTTACACTTGAGAAATACAAGAAACAAAACAGCTTCTGCAAAATAGCAAGACATGTTAAAAAGGCTTCTTATACTTTATGTCAGAACCAGATCCTCACCGAGATGAAATACCACTTCATTTTCACATTTTTAAGGTGTCGAGTTCTAGACACGGCAGGATGATACGCAAGGAAAGTTGTCCACTGCCAAATGCTAACTTTTCCTACTTTGGGCCTTATAATAGCCTGTCCATCACGGGTCTTTGTCATTTGTCCAAGAAAGGTCAATCTTGTGTTTGTGATAATATCTTTTAGAAAGTCTTATAAAGTAGCATAATACTGACAAAATATGCTTACTGAGCAGCTTTTCCACTGAAGTTCCTAGAGAGGACTACAAAACAGATATATGAAGGAGAGCATGGCATCATAAGCTAACATATATGGTAACACACGGATTGAATGGACATAAAGGTCCTTGATATATCTGAGCATCATCAGAAGGAATTTCTAGTAGAGAAACAGGAGTTTCTACTCTCCCATTTACAGAGGATGTTAAAGGGAGAATGAAAGTAAGAAAGGCTGTAAGGAAACTGCATTTTCTATGGATAGCCAATGTAACACCATTTAGCATAATGAACAGATCACAGCTAAATTTGCAGTCAGACCTTGATTACTATTACAGTGAATAATAAATAGGCTTGAGACAATATAAAACAAAGGCACTGTGATAAGGGAGAGACAAGAAAGACACTGCAGATGCAGAATTTCAAAAAAAACTAAAAAGTAAACAAATTTTTTTATCTGGATTTTTCCATGACAAGGACATTTAAATAATCAACAATATTTTAAAAATATTGTGATTTGGAAGTAAAAACCCATAAAAAGAGAGGTTGAATACAAGCAAGATGGGAAATGAAGATGGAAGAACACCTGAGCATGTTACTAGAAACCCTTAGTCTTTCTCTGAAAGGCTAGAAAGCAAGGTTGCTTTCCTACTCTCCTTTATTTAGCTTGGGAGCAAACCAATGTGTCCTGTATGACTGGCATGGTTTAGCGTTTTATTATTAGCATCTGCCCACCTGAAATGGCTTTTATAAAAAGGCCACAAGTATGCCTTCCAAACAGAAAATTTAAGAAGCTCAAGTAGAAGTATATGCTGTTCCTTTGCCTGTGTGTTTGTTTTCCCTGGGCTAGTGTTTAGGACTCTGGTTTTCATACTACAAACACAAAACTTTAGCTCATAGCATGACTATTCACAGTACTACTCATGGTAGACTGCAACCCTAACTTCCTTACTACACAGGATAACAAAGACAATTTGCATGAATAGTCACAGTCATAGGCAGCTAAAGACTTAACCTATATGTAACTACCCTCCCCATATGTTTGGGATTTTTTTAAGCATATCCTCTAAAAACAAAATGAGACATTCCCCACAGATAGAAAACTTGATTCTCCTGAATTCAAAGGGGTTGTGTGTCAAAGCGGTTTTTCTGGTGAACTCCTGTTCTCTATTAATCTCTTTTACATCTCAGATTTGAAATTTCCAGCTCAAGGTTCTCAGTAAAACTCTTTCAGCTGTTCATCTTAAGAACAGTCCACTCATAAATAAAAACAACTACTACAAAAATAAAATCATAACAAGAAATTTATGAAATTCATAACTCCCAGAACAAGGCTACTGCTTTGTTTTCACAAGTATCTTTTTTCATTTACTACTTTACTCTTTCTCCCTTAAATAAATAATAATTATAGTGTTTATTTATAAAAATGCTTCACTCTATTGCCTGGAATTTGCATAGTTATCCTTGGATTTGCAATGAAGAGGAGCAGAATTTAAGCAGAACTCTATTTTTCCATATGACTTTGCAGACGTATAGAACATAACGAAGCAGCCAGGAATCTGAATGCATTCAATTAGGTCTACCAATCTGTCAGTCCTATGGCATTCACTGGGACCATGCTGTAATATCACTTTTAATTAAATGTGTTCGTCATATAGTTTGATAGTTTTAGGTTTCTAAACTTAGTATGTGCTGTAGACAGTGTCGCCCACGAAACAGGTCTCCTTACAGTACTCAGGTCATTAGATTTGTGGTTGTCCTATACCATAAATGAAAAAGACATATGGAAAACTAACCTTTCCAGTGCACGCAATTGTTCTAAATTTAGAAATTTATTCAAAAAACTGATTGGCTATGGCATGACAGTTGTGTCCCATAGGAAATGATCCACATCAAACAACAGATAATATGTACAAAGTGTCTTGCTATGCTCATTCCGTTTTGGTGTTAAAAATGCAATGAAAAATAGAAGACAGGATTTACTCCAGAGCCTATTAATGATATTTGCAAAAAGCATTTATGAATCAGGATGCAAAGTTTGCTCCATGGTGACTTAATTTGCCAGCCAAAAAGCGCTCTCAAGCTCTGCTAATCAAGAGTGAAATGCAGACTTTGGGATCAGGCTGAGCTTATTACTCAGAAGCTGAGACAATTTTAGCCGAATTACTAGACCTGGCTTTACTCCTCCCCTCCCCCTCGCCAAAATATAGTTTAAACGTTTTTAAGCTTTCCCTCCCCAGTAGAGTGAAATCTCAGCATAGCGTAAGACAGGTTAGATATGCAAATATCTATTAATAAAGACAGGTAGGTATGTCTCTTTCATAATTCAAGAAAATTACTATGGTTTCCTAGGGCTTTATGGACCTCAGAAGCCTCTTGCTGAACAGACCATAAGCTAGTTACTTTAAGGTTAGATGACAAATCAGTGTGATAGTTGGCTGTATGAAGAAAGTATTTTTTAAGTATCGCTCTTTTGATGCAACAATTTCATTATCCTCTTCTAATAACATTTCTGGTTCTGCCTTGTTTAGAAAGTTAAACATCACACATCTGTCTTCTTAAATTATCCCCTCATGTAATCACACACAAGCGTCTTTCAAAACACTCTTAGTATACATATTAAATTACACTGTATTTATCCAGTTCTTTGACTAGAAATTCTTAGACTGACCTTTATAGCTTGACATTTTAGCATATGTATTTCTTTATTATATGCCTGTGGTTGATATAGAAAAAAGAAAAAAAAAATCCCCCACAATAGCTCCAATGCCCTAATTGCTAAAACCAGCTTAAGGCTCCCAGTTGGTATGAGCCCAGTTGCTGGAGAGCTCTAACAAGTCATTCCAGAACAGATGAAGCTGAGTTTCCAATGGAAACTCAACCCCATTCCCATCTGGATTCTCTGGTATCTTCTAGTGTAGGAGCCTAAGTTGCTTTCTTTCCCTCAGTCTGGAATCTTACAGGTTTCTCCCTCTTTCTGTGGGGTTTCACCGACCTCATAGGAGCTTTATTTTGAAACTCTCAGCTTTCTGTCAATCATCATGAACTACTGCCAGCAGGAAATGAACCCACAAACACATGGCAGCGTTTTTTTTTTTTTTCCTTAAGGGAACAGGTTAAAAACAAGGTTGCAGGGTTTGGGTGGGCTTTTTTGTTTGTTTTTTAAGACAGTTTTGTCCTGCACAGTTGGTACTGCTGACAGCTACCCTTTCTGGCTTATGTTGGAAGATACTTTGGGCAAAGAGAGATTCTGTTGATCACACTTTTCAGGATTTGCTGCTTGCTGCTGAGGAAGTATGGGCCAGATATTCTAACATGCTCCCCACCCAGCAGCAATCCACTCACTCAGCAACCTCTGGGAAGAAAAGACAAAGAAAAGGTTGATTCCAGGAGGACAGCTTTATAAGGAAACTTCTGTATAAGAGAAACACACACAATGCAAAACCACAGAAAAATGTACTAAAAGAAATAAAAGCCTATCCTGTGAAACATTTGGGTGTTCTAAGGATGAACCTCATCTGGCACCAAAACAAACAAACAAACAAACCAAAAAAACAAACAAACAAAACCCCAACCGCCCCCCAAACAAACCCTACACAAAGTCTCCTTAAGCCCCAGTCCATAGAATTTGTTTGATCTTGCTATATTCTGCTTTGGAGTGGATTTTATTTGGGGAGGGAATGGACCGACTCCCTAAAATCCTGACTAACACCTAAGTAGACCCTAGATCCCACCCCTGCACACATCAAAATTCCCACTATCACTTATCTTATTGAGGTCAAAGGAAATATCATTAGGAATCAGAACATCCGCTTCATAATTCATTATTACCAATTAGAAAGTCTCCCTTTGAATGCTTTTTTTGGCTTCAACAGTGTAAAATTAGTCAAATTGGCATTAGCACTACTATTAACATACTCCACAGTGGAATATATGCAAACTCAGAGAGATATGCACCTATAGCTATAATAAATTGGTGAAATGGGCCACTACATAGCATTTCACACTTCAAACATACACCAGCACTTACTGCAGAGCAGAAGTGCTATAAATAAGAAGTTACTGTGGTACTTCCAGATCCCACACCAGTATTTCTAAATTTCATTTTCAAGCATTATTTTTTATTACTGTACTAGATGCATTGGTAGCAATTATTTTAATAGTGTGCTGTATATTCATCTATTACATATAACTCTGTGTGTATGTACACATTTGTATTTCATACAGGAAAGAGATATTCAGAAGACCCTAGTTATGCTAAATTTAGCATCATTTTGTGCAGTGTGTCAGCTTGCTCTATGTTACCATAGGGTTCAAGTCATTTCTGAATAATTCAACACTACATTTTTCACTGTAGGAACTTTCATTTATGCTACTATTAGGTTCTCATCTGACAGACAGCTATGGTCCTTGTAACCATTTTCTTATCTAGAAAAGTAATTTTATTTTCTTATCCACTGGTCATGCCAACGATGCATATCATTTCCCTTGTCTCTCCTCTGTAAAGGCATTTTTCCTTGCATTTTCCTCTTGGGTTTCTTAGTTTTATAAAAGATTCATGCCAATGACTTCTTAAATCATCTTTAGGTATACATATTCTCCAGTATTTCCTGTTTCTTTTTAACCACTTCTTCTTGAACTTAAAGGAATAGTCTATGAGAGAGCTCTAAGGGTTTTTTTTTTTCTTGCTGATATGGAAAATCAAGAAAGATCAAGAAAAAGAATTTTACAAATGCCAGATTAAACAGGACTTAAAGCAGTGCAGGAATTATGAACCACACACAAATACTGTAGCTTACAAAGAGCTATACAGTCAGTCCTCCCAAAATCCTAAGCCGTACCTTCTCACCTGTCTTTGGTCTGACACTCAGTCTGGTAGATAGTCTCAAAACTCACTTACAGAACTGGACACCTGAAGGCGAGAGGTCAACCCACCCCTGACCTGAGATCCCGCTCAGATCCAAGATGTCTTCTGAGCAGCGAGGCAGCACCAGGATACATGTAGCCATCATCTGAATGAAACTTTGGCACCTGGAATGTTAAACAGAACAAGGACTTGGAGCATCTCAGTGTGCCCAAATACTGCTTTAAAGTGCCACATGATTTCTCTGTGGCCCTGTTCTTAATATCTGGATACAGAGCTGCAGCCTCGTAGCCCAGTAAATATAGTATTCCACTGGTTGTGACAGGCCACAGGCTTCATGTTAAGCTGCCAGCACAGACTTCAGGTCATGTGAGGCTTTGTCTGGTCTAATCTTGGCCTGCCTGGAGCTCTCAGTTTGTTTAGCTGTAACAACAATTATTGAACAACCAGCTAACTACTATTCTTCTGTTTCTTCTTAACTTTGTAAAGTTGTGTGGTGAAACATTTATTGTTAAATATATTTCTGTATGTAGTAGATAGTACTAACAAGTAGTTATTGCAGTGGGTGAACTTCTTCTACTAGAATAAAAAGGTAGTACAGAGGAGTACAAGCATGGAAGCACAGTGGGGACCTTGGAAGTGTGGGCACAGGATGATACCAGAGGCCCCAGGGCTATGAACAACTCACCAATAGTCAGTTACTGGTTATCAAAGGAATACAACCTTGGGAGCTGGGCAAAAACAGTTTTAGAGTTCACAAAGAATATCCAGCATATGTGAAAAACACCATATATAGCAAATTCAGATGAAATGCAGGATTGCAGACCGGTGAAGAATGGCAAGATGTGTGTTAGCAAACACGTGAAAATGACCTCAAGAGTGAGAAGGAAAAAAAAACTGTTAACATCAACATCTCACTCCTCCCAGGAAAAGGGGCAGTGGGAGAGTGAGCACAACACCAAAGAGGCAGACACTGTGAGCATTAGTATCATTGTCGCTGGACTAATGATAATTCTTCAATTAGACTGTTAAAACTTTAATTAGTGTAACAATAAATTCCTCTTGCCTTTGCCTATAAGATGCTTCCTTTTGCCCATAGCAAGATTTTGAGTGCAACAAATTGGTGGGAATCCAAGCCACCTACTCTGTAACTTGGTGGCAACAGATTGGGAACAGAGCAGATAAGGAGTTTGAGACTGTAAAGGGGCAAATTGCTGGAACAAAGCTGCACTGTCATGGGGTAAAAGGAAGGAAGTACAACTGCCATCTTCAAGCTTACAAAAATAACTTCTATTATATATAAATATATAATAATATATATATTTGAAGGGGGAGACATTGTAATACACTGTCAAAGTAACAAGAACCCTTTTCTTCAAGAACCAAAGAAAAGAAAAACATCATATCTAATAACAACATTCAAAACTAAGATATGAATTATAAAGGGGACTGTAAGAAAAGGAGAGGTGGTAATAATTCATGTCGTTTTGCTGACAGTCAGCCTCACAGCCTGCTCTGCCAGTCACCAAGAGTAGCAGCAGTCAGCCAGCAAGGAGAACCAATTACAAGCAGTGAAAGGTAAGGACAAAGAGTGTATTTCTTTGCTAGGATTCCTGGCTCCTCAAATGCTGAATATTTATGTTACCATTGCTGTTCACATATTTGAAGTGCAATATATAAATTATTCTGTGTGTTACTGAAAAATAAATGACATTTTTCTTTGTAGCTAGCTATTCTGAACACAATAAAGTAAATTATGGCTAAATAATTGATGTCTTTGTTGCTGTCTTTTATAGTCCTGTGAGTGGTTATTGAGAGCAGTGACTTAAGATTGTAATTATGATGAATCTCTCTCACCTGCAGAAAACAGATCAGAGCATGAAAGAAAGCACATCAATGGAGGTAGCTGTTTCGGCAACCACAGTGTAAGAAGACATCATCCTGTGCTAACAGGCCACAATGACAAAATATATTGTAAAGGTGTGCCTTTATATACCCAATTGGCCTGCTATTGTCGGTGTTGATGAGTATGGACATATGCAGGTTGCTTATAGACTTTCAGATATATCATATATATAACAGATAATTAAGAGACAGCCCCACAAGAATTGCCATGCAATGTTTGATATCATAGGTCACAAGATGCTTCTCTTTTTACTCTGGGAGGCTTTAGAAATTAGTCACATCCTTCCTTTCAGAATGAACCCAGAGCGATCCCTTCATCTCCAAAGCTCTCATCCATAGAATTTCGTACGTCTTGGCTCAGCCTTTCCCCAGCCAGACCTATGGTTTCAGAATGAAGGAAGACTGTTGACATAATAAAATACATAGGAGTTCACAGAGACATTCCTTGCTTCCCATAAGCTATGTGAAGACAGTGACATAATTCATGTTTTGTGATGTTTCTTGAAATCTGACACTAAAATGTTATAGCAGCTGGCTAAAGCTGAAGCTCAGCAGTATTTAGAGGGGACAGTTCTGAAGAATTTGCTTCCTTTAAAACATCCTCCACTATTTATGATCTCTGCTCTCATATTTCAAGTCCATCTACACCCATAGAGTTGATTTGGATTCATCCAGTGTTTCTGGACCCCCAAATATCAATCAGAAAAAAAGCGTGAGCAATGAGAGGGTCGTAATCAGGTTCTATCAGCCAGAGATACAGTGATGCAGACAGTCATGATAACCAAGCTTCATTCCTGCAATCCACGTGGAAACAAAGGCCCAGAGTAAGCAAAGTTCTCCTCAGCACAGCTGTCTCATTCCTCTGCTAATGATGTACTGGAGCCATCTACAGCAAGGCCTTCCCGTAATCACTGTGCTCCACAGTCATGCCACTCCATTGGACTGCTGAACAACCAAGGATGGATCCCTACTGGAAGGCCTATATGAGACTGAAGAGTCATCCCAGATCCAAGCATTGCAGGAAAACTCAGAAAAGCTTGAGCAGACCTCTAGGCCAAATACTGACCAATCCAAAGCAGAAAGCGGATGCTCATCGTTTCTTAGAACTCTGCCCATCTGTTCTCTACAGATGTATAAAATTTATATTCAGTACACATCTAAACAACAAGGCCAGCTTTGTAGCTGAATCATAATCCCACTCCTTGAAATTACTTCATTTATATTAGGAAAGTAATCTTAAAAAAAATGGAAAATAAATAAAAACCCTTTCCCTTTTAAATTGCTACATCTAACATCTGGAATGTGCCCAGCCTTGTTTATGCTGCTCTGTAAGACTGAACCCAAGTCCCTAATGATTACAGTTTAATGTCTGCAGTGTCCTGAAATGTCACTGGCAGAAATATTTAGATTCCCATTTTTTAGATAATTGAAGCTTGACTTAAACAGGTCCCAGACAGTGCCATAACATCTTTTTGGAAGAAAATAATCATTTTTCTCCTAATACCTTTAATTCTCAAGGAGGCAAAGCTAAATTGCCTTTCAGTGCCAGCTGCATTTTGTTTTGGGATAGTGAAAAATGAAGTAATGCCTTTAAAATGCCTAACAGCTGATGATTAAGACTTCCTCCAGGAGATTCAGTACACCTGCAGTTCTGCTTTGCCTAGCATACTGACCACCTCTGTATTCAAATATTTACCAAGCCACTGGTTGGCAAAGCACATTTTTACTTTGCCTATTCTCTTATATTGTCTCAATTCTTCTTCTACCCTTCTGATGCTAATAATCTAGTCCATTACTAATAACATCAAACTTACAAACTAATGAATGTAATCAATAAAATATATCTCAAATAGTGCTTACTATGCTCAGTATAAAAACTGTTCTTCTTAGCCGGTCCACAACGTTTTGTTTAGGTAGCTTATATAATAATGGCGTTGTGTTTTCTTTAACAGCACTCAATGTAATTTGTATTTGCATGGGGTAGGGCAGAGTGGCTTTAAATACTGCAAGTTCAAAAGCCTGAGAGTCGCCCACAGGAGTATTCCCCTACTCAGCTTTCCAGGGAATAAGCACTGCTCAATATCTTGCAGCACTAGATCCTAAAATATCCTTCATGCCTCACTGCAATTCATTTGGAAAGTATACACATACACAGAGACTCAGTTCTACATGTACACACTGAAAATGATTTTAAGATGTCATTTCTCTAGGGTTGACTGCCATAGAAACACAGTTAAAAAGCATGTTCTCCACTTATTATTAATATAATCCCTTGGCAGGCCAGTCTCATGGCATACAACCCACTGAAATACTCTACTGAATATACTATACTAGATTTATGGATGTAAATAGCCTTTAGCTGTTATTAAAACTAGTAACACAGGCATTAAGAACTGTAGCATTGGGACCTTTAGGTATATCAAACACGGTATTTTAACTGAAATAGAGGGAGTGGGGAATAATAGCATGACTATCAAAGAAACCAGAGGGGAAAAAAAATCACAAACTTCTATAATCTGTCTGAGCAGATACTGTCTTACTGTGGAAGGTGGTCAGACCTGACAGAGCTAGCCAAGCAATATTGTCTCAGAAAAACACTTTAAAAAGAGATTTTTTTTTATAAGAAGCATTTTTAAACAAACTGTTTATTCCCAGACTTCTCAAATCATAACTACTTTCCAACCCCCAAAACATCTCAAGGTTCAACATGTATCTTTCTCATCAAATCTTAAATCAAATGCTCAGACCAGCTGCAGACCATCCTGCTCCTCAGCCCTGAAATCTTGTTCAGCAGAACTAGAGGGAGAAAGCTACTACCCTCAACGGCTTTATCTTTTTGTAGCCCTCTTCCTTTCTGGTGGGAATCTCCCTTAAAGGGGAAGCCCAGTCAACACATATATTCTGAGTACTATGGCCTCGGGAGGCAAAAAATGTGTGGTCTCACAGAGCAAAGTGGATACTATTGCCTCTTGGGCTCCTCATCGAGGACCCAGCTGAGGAGCCTCTGGGACCTGTGAGATGGCGTTTTAGCCTGCTTCATTGCTCTAGCAGGTGCTCCCAAACTCTTTAGGGACTTTCTCCTTCAATCTTACTATGGTCCTGTTGAGAACCAAAAGCAGGGAGCCCCAGCAACTCAGCTCTGCCCCCTTGTGCATACAGCCTCATGCTGGCTATCACGTTACACTGCACCAAGCCATTTCATGCAGCGCAGAGCCTGCTCTCAGGTGAAAAATCTAGACCTTGGCTATCTGCAGCCGTCAGGGTTGTGAAAGCAATACTCGGTTCTACAGCACTAGCAGAGCAACACCTGCAGAAGGGCAGGAGGTCAGCGTGGGTTCAAGTGGCTTTTCAGGGGGCTGAGGGTAGGCAGTGAGGTCTCTCACACTTTCTTCTCCTACTAAACGAAGGAAGGCTCTTTCTCACCAGCAGACAGCACTTTGTCATAGAACAAAAATAAGGACCAGCAGATCCCAGTCCAGGCTTGCTGGGTTTTGTTAGATGGCAGTGTTCCCCGCAAGTGGCGAGCACTCACTTTTGGCATGGCAGCAGCGTTCAGGAAGGCAGCCATGGGGCTGTAAAACCCTACGTGCTGCACAAGCAGCTTATGCCTCAAGCCAACTCAGTTTCTACATTATAGGCCTGAAAGATGAAAACCCTGTTCTGGGAGAAGCTGCTTCCTTAACAGCTACACTGAGAAAAAATGTAAAGCACACAAAATAGATGGGGAATGGTGTTGCCAGATTTGGATATAGAGGGGAAATTATTCCAGCTCCACACCTCATGATTCTAATCCCTGTACCAAAGGATGACTTTGAATCAAGATACTGAAATCCCTTGCTTTTCTGGAACTGTTATCTGTTCATAGAAAAAGTCATGTTCTCTTGGAAATACCCTGGAGTACAGCCAGGTTCAACAGTTTTGCGTAAACACAGTTAGTTCCTAAATCCCTCGCAAGTTAGGAAAACAGATACAGCCTTTCTTTTGCATGGATACAAAGAACCCACAGGAAACTCCAGAGGGAAAAAAGAAAACAGACGTTAAATCTCTCTCTGGCCCATCTGTGAGATAAAGAGTTTCCCTTCTTGCTGCCAGAGAACTCAAGCTCAAAATATTCTGTTCAGTCTCACTGCAGGAAGAAAAAATGTGTAAACTGCAAAACTGAGACCTTTTGAAGTCAGGGAGAAAAATAAAAAACTACAAGTCTAGCAAATCCCCATCCCACAGCCTGCTGATATTAGTGCCCTTCCCTTGCTATTCTTCTAGCTTAGTTTCTGGATTGTCCAGGGTTCTGATACCCAGTTTTCCCAGCTTGAAATCCACTGACATTATCTTAGTCATGCATAATCAGATAAAATGCTAATTGCTCATGCAGGTTCCACACAACACTGGGGAGTGCAACACAGATACATTCAACCCTATGAAGTCTGCTTGGGTTCAGCAAAGTTTATTAGTTCAGGTTAAGTAAATTATGGCCCTCGTACAGGTCTCATGCTCCACTCTGGTTAATAATTCAGAAAGCAGGAGAAAGTCAGGGGACATCCCCCTGCCAGCAACACAGAACTGGAGCTGGAAAGGCTGCTCTTAAGCCAGGAAGTAGAGCTGCTGGACCCAAACTTATTACCCAGACTTCTCACATTCTTCCCCCTCCTCCAAGCACATGTGGTGATAAAAAGAGCAGCTCACGTGATAATAAGAGGAACTGCAGTAATAGGCTATAGCTAATTCAGGTGCCTTCTAGCTACACTCCAGTGCATATGGGGCCTCACCATGCCACATTTGCAATGTTGCACCGTGACACCTCCAATACTGGCTGTCAGATAACAGATTAGGTCGATGGATGTATCTGGTGAATAGGATCCTGGAGAGGGAAATTAATTGTGTTCTAGTGATGCAGATGTGTGAAATACAAACATAGCTGCAGGAAGGATGCTGGACAAGAGCTAGATATGAAAGGCTTGCTCTCAGTGTATGAAATTTTCCAGGTAAAGAAGAGGTGATTGTAAAGACCAGCAGCACTTCTGCTCTTCCTCAGATGAATCCTTCCAAGAATTGTGAGGATTCATTCCCATCACATATTCAGTGCTGTTCCTTTGTTGATTTTCACAGAATCACAGAATGGTTGAGGTTGGAAGGGACCTCTGGAGATCATCTAGTCCAACCCCCCTGCTCAAGATGGGTCACACAGAGCACGTTGCACAGGATTGCATCCAGGCGCGTTTTGAATATCTCCAGAGAAGGAGACTCCACAACCTCTCTGGGCAACCTGTTCCAGTGCTCTGTCACCCTCACAGC
>NW_020451230.1:6047-14925 GCF_003343035.1 Apteryx rowi | reverse complement strand
CCCCTTCCTTCTAGGGCCCTAACCCATGGGATTCCTCCAAGTAGGTCCCTGAAGAGGCCAAAGTTTGCTCTCCTGAAGTCTAGGGTTGCGATCCTACTTAGTGCYYTGCYKSCTCCTYGCAGGATCCTGAACTCCACCATCTCATGGTCACTGCAGCCAAGGCTGCCCCCGACCTTCACATCTTCCACCAGGCCTTCTTTGTTTGTTAGTACGAGGTCCAGCAGCACACCTCTCCTTGTTCGCTTCTCCACCACCTGTGTCAAGAAGTTGTCACCAATGCTCTGCAGGAACCTCCGGGACTGTTTTTGCCTAGCTGTGTTGTCTCTCCAGCAGATATCGGGGTGGTTGAAGTCCCCCATGAGAACCAGGGCCTGGGATYGTGAGGCTACTTCCAGCTGWCTGTAGAAGGCCTCATCAACTTCCTCTTCCTGATCAGGTGGCCTGTAGTAAACAYCCACAACAGTGTCACCCATGCTAGCCTGCCCTTTAATCCTTACCCATAAGCTCTCGACTCGCTCTTCATCCACCCCTAGGCACAGCTCAATACATTCCAGTTGCTCTCTCACATAAAGAGCAACTCCACCACCTTGCTTGCCTGGCCTGTCTTTCCTAAAAAGCACGTAGCAATCCATGACAGCACTCCAGTCATGCGAGCTATCCCACCATGTCTCYGTAATGGCAATGAGATCATGGCCCTGTAACCACACACAGATCTCTAGTTCTTCCTGTTTATTCCCCATGCTGCGTGCATTGGTGTACAGGCATTTCAGAGAGGTGATCGAGCATGCAGGTTATTTTATTAGCTTTGTGGCTGAACCAGCAGCAAATAGGCTCAAATATCCTAGAAAAATACAATAAATAATCAGCCACTTAGGACAGATCCTTAATGCATCTGGGGCAGCTCAGTACATGAAGTGCATATACTGGTCTGGGTAAAGACACAGAATGGGAGGGCATAGTACAAAAGAAATATGTATTTAAGTCAAAGGAAAAAGTTGGATTAAGAAAAAATGAGCAGAGCAAACTCAAACTAGGTCATGACTTCAGTCTGGTTACTTCTCTCCCCCAGCCTGCCACCTTCCCCTCTGCCAAAGCAGAAGGCCTTGGTTAGGAATACTCTTATGGTCTGCTTTCCTGTGCTATTGCAGAGAACAGGCCACAAGGTAAAACCCCATCTGCCCTGATGCCTGTGCTTGAGTCCTCCACAATTACCCAATTCACATAACACTCACCAGCTGAGTTAGGAGTGACTCCCTTGTCCCATGATTTCTCTCTATAGCTGGTGTCTGCAATCTGGAGTTTAACAGTGGTCACAGTAGAAGGGCTTTGCTGGAAAGATGCTAAAAAGCCTATGAATCACTGACACACTGTGTATGTCCTTAGGGAAGACACACACAGGGTGCACTGTGGGGTGCCCTCTCCTGAATTATCATCAGGAACAACCTGATGATTGTACACTGGTCACTATGATCAGAGCCACTGTCTGCAAGGGCTGCTACTAACTACTTCCATAAGGGGAATTTGCTTGGCTGGGCAAAGATATGCAGCAGAGGGTGACTTCTTGTGCCAGCACAGGGAGATGTACCATAAAACAGAGCTTTACTATGAACAGAGAGCACTCTCTGCCCAGACAGACCCATTCCAATCACTAACTAGATGGGACAGTTCTCGCTGCAGCAGCAGGAGCAAAGAGAGGCCTGGAGAAGAATCAGGGGCTCATCAGTGTTTGATGATAGCTGTTAATGTGATTGGAGTGCTGCTTCAGTGGGCCTTGATCATCATCTGTGGCAGCGGAGAAAGCAGGACAGAAGAGCCCTGTGACCTGATGTCAATCCCAGCAGTATTCATCTATTTAGAGAAAAGGTTAGATATAAACTGTTGACAGTGATGCAGCCATTAGAGTGGAAAAAATTTGAGAATTTGTTCACTATCCTGGAATGCAACATGGGTCAACTTGAAGGCAAATTTGATGGCTTTGAATGTGAATGAAGAGCAAATTTACCAGAATGGTGTCATCTGAGGGCTCTGAGCAGATGGACAGCAGCATGTGCTGGAGAATACTGTTAATTTAGTGCCAAGAGGAAATGTTCCTCTGAACATTAAAAGTTATCCAAAAAATCACCCAAGGACCTCAAATCTGTACATTTCAGGTTTCCCTGATGGCCTCCCATGAGGAGAATATTGTTTATGTCATTTAATTAGATTCTGAACTGAGTCACACGCATTTTCACACTAGTTAACTCACTGAAGCAAATAAGTTTGCCATGTAAGACAGTATATTCCCAGACATTTGCTGTTTGAAGGATTAAGTGTCTTGCAGACTCTCCAGCTCATAGGAAATAAGACTTCAAACTGCCTCTAGACAAACAAGTTTATCAAAACATACAGACACACCAGCATTCATACACATCTAAAACACATCTATAACCTACACGTGCCCTAAAGCTGGTCTTGCCACTGGGGTGCACAAGGAAGCAGAATATCTTGGCAAGTGCACCTAAGTGCATTGCAGTGACTGGAGGTGATTTAATTGTTCACAATGTCACACTGATCAGCCCTGAAGAGATGCTGACTGGAGATGCAGAGATGACCATTAAACTGCTTCTTAGACCAAGCTAACTTGATTGTATTTCCTGTTGGCTCTCTTTCCCTGCGAAGATCACACTATTCAGAATGATAATCAGTGGCCCTAACGTTCTCATCCCCACAGTGCTTAAACTATCATCTCTTGTGAGCATGTCACTGCAAAAGCGGGAAAGTTTTGGTACAATCATAGTCTATCTTAACTAAAACTAAAATAAAATTTATCTTTTCCCATTCTTTATACAAAGCAGGACTAAAACAGAATTACTGATTTCATCTCGGTCACAACACTGTTTCTCTAAGTTGTGAGGTTTTTATTCTTCATTGGTTTATTTGGCTTTTTTAATCCTCAAACTGACAAAACTGATTATCTATGCAGCTTCATCATGTAATCGGTGATTTCAGATAATACTGAAGCCTCATGTAAACACATTAGTTTTGCAAACAGCTTACTTCTCTTCCCAATTAAAATCTGTAAATACACTGTAGATTTCAAAATGGCTTTTTAATCATATTTTAATTTTCATGGCTCAAAAAAGGCACTTAAAGAGTATACTAAAATCAGAGTTAATTACAATAACTCCTTGAAATCAAGGTCCCACCCATTTTCAGAGGCATACCAAAAAGTCACTTATCTCACATGCAAATGAACACTGGGCTTACAGCTTCAGTAAATACAAGGCTTATAGCCAGCAATATCTGTTGCCCTGTACACACTCCCAGATTAATTAGCCATGGCATTTTTATGGAACTGTGGTCTGTCCTCGCACTTCTTTTTTTCTCTAAATTGACATACTTCACCACGCTCTTCCTTGTAACTATCAGTATGAGTTCACCACTGGTTTTTAAAACCATTTGAAATATGTTCTGCTGTTTTAACATCCTCTACAGATAAGATTGTCAATTCTGTGACTACACATTCTCTGTTTTTTCTGTCATTTTGTATATGAATGTTTTGATGCAAACAACGAAAAACTCAGCCAAGAAGAATCAATAAACATATTCTAATGGACAAGTCCCTTTTTTTTCCTCATATGGTTTTTGTTAGGAAATCACACTGATCCAGAAATTCCATCCAAAATGTATATTAATAAACTGGACATAGGAGGTAGGTAGATAATTCATGATGCTTATCTATGAGAGGTGCAAATTAATGCTTTTGCTTGGTTGTTAGAATAACTAAAAACATGAGCCTCAGTCTGTGTGAATTCATATACTATGCATATGTTAAGACTGCAGATATGGTGCTTGCAGACAAAGCCTCACCTGGCAGTAAACATGCCAAATGAAGAAGTATGTCTCTGGCCTCGTAGAGAGTAATTTATACTTCTTCTCAAAGTTTAACAGTACAGACAAACTTTAGGTAGAGACTGCATCCTTAAAGCAGCCAAAATAAGTAAGTCATGGTAAACACTTCCTAAAATGTCCACAGGAAACAGTTTCAGGTATCAAGCATATCAAAAGGTGATACACATCATGGACTAAAGGTCTGATTTGTAACTGCTTTCAGACTGCTCACCTGCCTAAAAGAAAGAGTTGGCCCAGTACCCCAATCAGAAAATACAAACCTACTAGCAACAGGTTGTTTTTCATCAGCTTTTGCAGTAATTATTTTTAGAGAGGGTGCATGGATTCTATAGCATTCTATAGACTATAGGTTGAAACCTATAGGACTGAGTAGACCCTCCACCTGATTTTCAACAGAGTCCAAGGACAATCTTTCAGCAAGGCTTAATTCTTTTCTCACTGTAGTCAACTGGAGTTGAATCTTTAACAAAAAAAAAAAAAAAAAGGAAAGAAAAGAAAAAAGGAACTATTTTTAAAGGCCAAATTGGTTATAGCATTTGGGAAAATAGCAAGTGCATTACCTACAAAATGTAATCCACTTCACAATATTAGAATGTAAAATGGGTCCTGTAGGAAAGCACGGTACTACGATACAATGTAGTACAGTGGAAAAGTACTGTACTTTTACAGAGCTATGCTCCTATAGAACTTTCCAGCTAATCTAAAATATTATTTAAGGTGGCATAGCTCTCCTGGGACAAGACGAACTGTACATGTGACTAATGCATATAATTCTCAGAAGGTATTAAATCACATTTCTTTTGTGAAACTGATGCACTTCTTTGCCCAATAAACAACCTGCTGCTAAACCATTAGATGTCTCAAACAGCAAGTTCTGCCATGGAAACAGCATGGAAATAACTGATGGATTTAAAAAAGGAAGAATTTTTTCCCCCATAGAGGCAAAATGCCACTCAAAAAGCAAATTTTAATGGCTCCTGAGAGCCTTTTGAGAATTCACAGTCAGTATTACAACACTACTGGAAACTCTGCTTTTAGTTGCACTGAAGTACTAGGTGCAAGTGAAACTAGTGGTCAGGAGAAAAAAAAAAAAAGAGAAAAGGCTGAATGCGTGTTCTGAATCAGTTCTAAGGTATGATCTTGAAAGTTTTCTGTACCTGGAATCTGCACTAAAATAATCTGGAGTTCCATGCAATGTGCAAACATGCTCAAACCATGTTTGATGGGGAACGACTGATACAGCTGGTCATCCTACAAATAAAGAGTGTGGTCCCCAGAGCCATCAAGTAGATACAAGAGCAGTGAAATAACACATTGCATTTAACAAAAAGGGGCATAAACAAGATTTAATTATATAACAAAAAACAGAAATAGTGCTTCCACCTCTGATTTAGTTCTGTTTGAGGTGGCTCAGGGGAAGCAAAAAGCT
This sequence comes from Apteryx rowi, assembly GCF_003343035.1. NCBI lineage: Eukaryota > Metazoa > Chordata > Aves > Apterygiformes > Apterygidae > Apteryx > Apteryx rowi. The sequence continues at coordinate 9,605 of NW_020451230.1, read as the reverse complement.
GCATTTACCACTGTATTCCATTTATAGGGTGACATCTTAGTTCCAGTGAATGAATTAGCCCATGCAAAGCTTAGGACTAGTGAGATGTATTACTATGGTAGCCAACTAGTGCGTTCAGAGGTCTGTTGGTTTTTTCCACAGTCCACTGCACTGTGCTGTGTAGAAATAATTCTCTGGCCCTTGTAGCTCCAAATCCTGAGAGAAATCAAAGGGTCATAAAAGTCATGACAGTAATAGATCACAATCATTATCTCATCTAACCTCCTGAATACCCTAGCCATTCTATTCTTCCTTAGAAGTTAGATCAAAGCAAGTCTTTTAGAAAGACCTCTAATTTTTGTTAAGATTTCAAGCAACAGTGAATAATGGGACCTTGTATTATCCTTATTGCTAGAAAAGTACGTCTTACTCAAGGCTGAATTTGTCAAACGCCCAGTCATGGGATCACCTTATGTCTAAAGACTATAAATCCCTTCACTATTGCGCCTCTTCCTTATACATGGACTTATATACAATGATTTAGTTCCTTTTCACCCTTCCCTTTGATAAGCTTTGAGGTCTTTAAACCTTACATCAAAGCTTATTCTCCATTTTGAAATGCAAACACCAGATCTGGACACAGTATTCCAGCAAGTTGCTTTATCAATGCTATGTACACAAGAAAGATTATTTCCCTAGTTCTATTTGTCATTACTCTTTTTCATATTCCTATATTCAAGAATCACATTAGCCATTTTGGCAACATTGCACTAAGAACTTACGTTGAGATTGTTATGTAAGACCACTCCTTCCCAAAACAAGCTCCGATCCTGCAAGTATCAATTGCATTCTTCATCGCTTGCAGCTGCATTAAAACATGATACTTTTGGAATGTAATCATTTAGTCCAGCTTGTCCACTAATTCTTACCAGTGGTTTGATCATTTTGTTACAGGATCACAGAATAATTTAGGTTGGAAGGAACCTGAAGAACATCTAGTCTGACCTCCTGCTCAAAGCAGGGCTAACTCCACAGCCAGAGCAGGTTGCCCATGTCCTTGCCCCGTCAGGTTTGAAAATCTCAAAGGATGGAGATTCTACAGCCTCTCCGGACAACTTGTCCCAAGGTTTACCCACTTGCATTGTGATTTATTTTTGTATCATATCTCCTTACTATTTCTCTGATGTATTATCTAAAAAGAGCTACCAAAGCCTCCATATCTACATTTCATATCTTTGATTAAAATAGTAAATAGCCAGAATAAATCTCCAGGCAATCTGTTAGAAATAGCTTTGTAGACTGGCATCTGACCAGTGACTACATTTTGAAGACCTGTCAACAAGCCAGTTTCCAGTCCCTATATTTTGTTAATTCAGTATAGTTTCATCCATTCAGTAAACATCACAATATTGAATTAAAAGCTCCAATATAGCCCAAGGAATCAACAAGAAGACTGGAAATCAAACCAGTTGCTTCTGTCTAGAAAGATCCACCTTCCAAAAAGGTAGACTGACTGACACTAATTCTCTTTGACTACTAATTTTATTACAGTCCACTCTTTCTCCTGGGAACTGACACTGGAAAACTGGAGATACTTCACACCTTCCTGGTTAACTCCATCTCCCTTTTCCAGTTATTGAACTCTACTGGACAGCTTCTGAAATCTTCCCAGTTCAGCAGCTTAAGGCGCTCCTCAGTTTTAACATTCTTGGGCATTAGCTATGCAGCTATGCTGATTAGGAAATGTTTAATTTCAGCAAATGCTGCTTTTCATCTTCCTTGAGTGCAGATAATACTCCCATTCAAGTCCCTGATCCAAGCGCCAATTAGCCTCTGTGGCAGAGCAAAAGAAATCTGACCAGTGGTAGATAAGGGTGAACTCAGAATGAGCTTACAGCTTTCCACAGAAACCCTGCTCAAGCCCAAACATTGTTTTTTCTAAAGATCTAGCTCTAACAACTTATCTATTTGGCATATGCATTACATATTTATTAATAGAAAAGTTAATGTTCTAAATGTATTTTGTTTCAAAATGTCTGTTCACAATATGGCACTTTAAAAGAACAAGTTGGAGGATCATAAAGTCCTATATGAAAAACAACCTGATTGGCTAATTAGCTTGGCACTTTGCTTTTAATATTATTTAAACATACTTTTATGTCTGCAATAGATTTTTTTAAAGTGTCATAACAGTTTGAGAGTTGTCGCATTAGGCTGTTATAGCTCCAAATGTGTACCTCTTCTCTGCTTAGGACTATGAATCCAATATACAGTAATGTGACTACTTAAGAGGAGCTGTTACACTTTATGTCAATCCAGCTGCTATGCAAGTACATAAAATCTGCATAATAAAAATCCTCACATTAATTTTGATTTAAAATTGACTGCTTGCCAGAAGCTGATTTTTTGACTTTAGTATTTTAACAAATTAAAACATTTTCTTGTCAAGATATCCAAAGGGATGACTGTTTATTGTTTATTAATCAGGGAAATTTGTGTTGAATTCAGTTTAACAGAAGTGGTGGGTGGCTCATGTATATTATTTAAATTTATCTAAGACTGCCAAATGTATTTTTAACCTGCTCTTAAAACTTCCAATGATAAAACTTCCACAGTTTCCCTAATTATCTACACCAGTGTTTAAATACCTTTGCAGTTAGAAAGCTTTTACTGATGTGCAACCTCCTACTGCTGTATTTTCAAGTCCCGTCTTCCCAGATCCCAGTGGATATGGGGAACAGAGTACTACATTCCTCTTTGGACTAATATTCTACCCAGCTTAAATGCTTCTTGGGCAAAGAAAAATGCAGATAGTAGACTGGGCAATGGTCTAACAGGGCGTAATTCTTCACTCAGTCGTTTCTGTACCCTGTTGTCCGCCCTAGGGAAGGCAGCAGAGATGCTGTGGCGCCCTGCCGTGCTCACGAACACCCCTTTTCCTGCAAGGGGAACAGAGACAGCCTTCGCTTCGACTCCGCGCGAAAGAGGGGAGCGCGCAACCAGACGGCTGCCAGCAAGTCCTGCTGGGCTGGCACAACGAAACACCGCCTGCACGGACAGCCTCCGTCAAACACAACGGAGCTCATCGGCATGGGGTGACCACCACGCACCTGCGGCCACCTCTCTCTCTGCAAACGCCAGGATTCAACCCCATGCGGCGGAGACCTGTTGGATGTGTCTTATTAGAGGTTTTTGAGTTCCCGAGGGTGGCCTAGCTGCACTCAACAGTTGGGAAACTGGCCCCCGCGGGACACCAGGCGAGGCTGACAGTTGCGTCCGCCAAAAAAACCCGACCACTTTCGGACACGCGCCTGCAGACTTAAAACGCGAGTGCCCGTTTGGCCACGGCCCTTGCCGATCCTGCAGGCAGCACCGCCATGGAGGCGCACGACGCCACCACAAACGCACCCTCCTTACCCCTTCCCGGCTCCTCGCCCCGGGGGGGGGGGGCACGGCCTCCCCCCAAGCGAGCCCCGCTCCCCTCCCCCCCGCGGGGCGACAGGCCCCGCGCCGGCTGTTGCGGCGGCGCGTGACGAAGCCGTTCAGAACCGGCCTGCGGCACCCCCGCCCTTCCCTCCC
>NW_020451230.1:0-5412 GCF_003343035.1 Apteryx rowi | reverse complement strand
CCCCCCCCCCCCGGCTTGTCCTCCCGGGGCGGCGGTGTCTGCTGCCGGGCGCCTCCGCCGCGGCGCCCCGGGGCCGCGGGTGGGAGATGCTGCCTGGTGCCGGTTGGTCTGCTGGCGGCGGCGCCTCTCCCGCAGCCTCTGGAAGTTCAAAGTTGTGGCGGGCGGCAAAGGCATTCATTTTCGGGTGCGAAGTGCTGTGTTTTGGGGGTTGGTTGAGGCAGGGAAGGGAACAGCAACGGCAGTTTCTCTATTTACTAGCACTAATAACATTCCTATATAAAACGGTGTGTCTAGGTGTTCCTGTGGATAAGAACTTGGTCCAGATGTAGASAGCAGTCTTGGTGTTTTCCTAGCTTGGAGACAGTGCCACTAACCTTAAGGAGGTGATATGAGAGGGTGCTGAGATATTGAAGTTATGTTAAAAGTCAACTTTTGCCTCCAGGCTGTAAAAACTGGACCTCTCCCTGACAATACGCATGTGCCCCTGATAAGGCTCTGCAAAAATGTTAAATTTCTGTGGGTTACGGAGGAGGATAACTTACCATCCTAATTTGTTTTGCTTCTTTGGCTTCACGAGTTAAAGAGGTCAAACAGTTCCCGATAGCATTCTGAATTGCTGGGCATCTTTCTTCCTAATTTGCACCTAGAGGCTCCCAGCCTGTATAAATCTTGTACTGTTGAAAGCATGATTTAGGCCAGTGCCTTGTTTTTTCAAATGTTCTTTCTGGAGGATTAAGATGGGTGCTCAAAATAAGACAGAGAGTACTTTGCTGGGAATCCTATGCAGAAGAAACCTGATGAGCTTGACTGCAAAATGATAGAGGAGTTATAGGCAACTTTACTGGAACATTAGAGCGAAGCACTTCATAAAGTACTCTAAATACAGTTTCCTGGATGGATTTGTTTAAATTCAAGCATTACTAGAAAAGGAACAACTAAAGTTATTATTACTGAAATAACAAAGTGCCAGCATGCACTTTAAACTGCTCAGCAATCCACTATGTAATCTACAGTTTCACCCTAATACTGTTTGCAGTAAGCAGGACAAATCTATTTCCTGGCAAAGGGTTGAACAGATGGCAATCCATTAGGAAACCTGGCTTTTCAAAGAAAAGTATTACTATTTCAGAATTACACATTCCTTTTCATTACTAAGACTAAGCATTAAAAAAGCCACAATACACAAAATGCAAATTAGTCCCAATTTAAGTATAAGCATCTGTTGTCCAGGATATGCCTAACCGTTTGGCGGGGGTGCCAACACTGCAATCTCCCTGGTTGTCAGCCAGGGTTGATATTAGTATGAGGGAGATGCAACATCACGTGGTGATAGGATGTGACATGCAAAAGGAAAACATAGACAAGAAGTAATGTATTTTTTAATACTGCACCTGATCTATAGAAGGCCATTTTGTCAGAGATGCACATTTTATCACCCATCACATGTTGCTGCTACATCAACTGGAGAGGGTGGGCTGACATCCCAGAAGCAACTAGATCAAACCCAATTTTTCCAAATATTTCCTCTGTAGTCTTTCTCTCACAGCCATGGAAGAAGGAAAGTGCTGTGTTGTGGGATTTTCCAGAATTCCATTGCTTTTATTAAAGCAGATGCAGCTAGGTGTACGGTCATTATGCTTTGCACAGCTTTGGTATGATCTAGGCAAAGCCCTGAAAAGTCATGTAGACTTGTATCCACTTTGCCATGTCCCACAGAGAGCTCAATGCAGCAAGAAGATAAAGTGCATTCCACAAAAGGATGTAATAGTCACCTTGCATTGCTGAGGGAGTTGTTTCTTGAGCTCTGGCCAGGACGTGTCCTCCTGCATTTCCCCCTGCTAAGGGTCACACAGAAATGGTAAAATGTTGTATAGATACATAGATCGGAAATCTGAATTACACTCTCACATAGTCTAATCATGGACAAAATGTATATAGTGTGTTCTACTATGGCAATAGGAGCTTTCTTAAACTCTGACATAAATGGAATTTGAAATATGTATGTTAAAATTAATTACCATTTAAAGGTGAAGGGCATCTTATGTGTGAATGATTGAAAGCCAATTACGTTCTGGAAGATTACTTCAGTCCAAAGCAGAGGAGTTAATTTCCTTAATTCCTGTCATCATGTGTCTTTACCTGCACAAATGTGTGCAGGTTCCATTAGGGCTTTTTAATACGTGGAACAAGTTCACAAAATAATGGAAATTTTAATCACTTAAAATTTAATCTCAAAGGCCTTTGCCTGACCTTTGTATGGTGCTCTGCTGGGAGGAGGGGAAGGAATCAGCAACTGTTTGAGGGGAAAAATGTAAGGCAATAGAGTGATATGTGTATACCTCTTCGGGTTGTTAGAGTGGATGGTCACAGTGTTTAAGAGCTTGGGAGGGGGAAGAGCTTGTATGCTGTGCTCCTACTGACAGCCATGTAAGTCTTTTCCTTAAAATTTGTGCAACCTATATTATTTTTATTACAAAAAACCTTACATCCTGAATCAATACCACCCCATCAGTAAATCCCAGTGCCCTTCAGTGCAAAGTGTGAGAATTTTTAGGCCGACTCAGGGATGATTTTAGAGATTTCAAAAACTATACCTTGTTCCAAATTGAGACAAAAAGTTACAATGCTGTGATTCATAAAATGACAAGCAAAAAAATTTTAAAGTGCCAGGACTATTTTTTTCCTTTTTACTTCTTCCACAAGTATTCTGTTCATAAGAACTTTGTTGACATAGATTTTTCTTATAGACAGCTGTGGTTTCAGTTAACTGACATTTTCCAACAGTATTTATGCTATTTGTATTCACGTACCACTTACATTGCAGTATCTTGCAACCCATTATTCTATTTACTAGCCTGCCAGCACTGCCTTTTCCTTACCTCTCAATGTCTTTCATGTTCCGCACATGGAAACCTCTACCCACCCCATGAACAGCAGTTCCTGCCTTCCCCTTTACTCCCCATAACCCCATGATTCCCTCATGTGCTATGTCCCGTTGCCCAGCTCTTCACAAATTCTCAGCACAGTTAACTGGGTTACTCCTTGCATTCCCTGTAACCTTTATCATTTTTACTCTTAGGCAACCTAATTTCCTCATCTAATGCTCAGTTCCTCTGCTTTCCATGACCCTTGCCACCTTACCAGCTTCATATCGCCACACATGCTTTATCTTCTACCCATACCATAGCAATGTTCTGCTCTTTTTCAAGTGCACTGTCATCTGTCCCAACCATCTTAACCATCTTAAATCTTCAAGGTTCTCTAAGGACCTCTCATGAACTCTTGTGTATCACCAGATACTCATTGTGAGCAATTAGGAACTAAAGGCAGCTTGCTGTGGGTGTGAAGAGCTTAAAGGGTGTGTTAGCACAGGCTGATGGAAGCATTTTCTGCAAATACCAATATGCTCTCAGGAATGTATTGGGAGGTTCATTGCAGTAGATTTCAGTGCTTCCCTTGGCACCCATTTTAGGAGTGGTCATGTGGAGTCCTGTACTTTAAAGCACTTTCTAGCTATGCATAATAGATGTTCTGCTTTATCTGAACTTTCTTATTGTGCTAAACATCTGGCAATTTTTTCATAAAGCTTACCTTACTTTAAATTTTACTTGTACTCTTCCTTCCAAAAATGAAAATCTGCTCTGAAAGTAAACCGACCATTTATCTACTCAGATAGCTGCAAAACCTCTGTCCCTGTTTCTCTTTGTATAGGACCAGGGGAAAGTGGCAGTTTATAAAAGAGCACTTCTCAAAAGTTCCTCTCATTTTTGAAGGTTTTGGATTAGACTGCTAAAACCATCTTGGGATTAAGAACAAGAAAATATCTTTTTAGCATGTGAAGAGGGGGCTTGAACATCTTTTATTAAAAATTCATGTCCAGTTACTTTTTTCCTTGTATGTAGTTACTAATCATGCCACTGATGGTTACATTCACATGCTTGAAGAGAAAAGAACTTTGAATTGACTGAATATACAGTGGTGATATCGTAGTGCTTATGAAGCTTCACAACAAGGTCAGAGCTGTTGGATATACAGGAGGCAGATGGGGAACAATGTGAGATGGCTTTAGTTTAAGATCACTCAGCTCATTAAAATAAACCAAAAATATTGACAACAGAATCTCTGTTGCTTTCAAATCTGTCCTAGGAAACTGGAAAGACTTCTTGCCGTTGAGCTACCTCATAACTAATCTCTGTTGGTTCTTTATGAATTCAATCAAATAATTTTCCAGTGGAATGGGTGTGCCAAAACTTACTGAAAATCTATTATACAGCACCATGTTCAGTGAAGGTGAATAATAAGAATATGTATGGAATTACCATCTGCTATAAGAGGTGGTAGACATACTCTATCAAATGTGATACTGGAGGACAGCTGACCGTTAATGTACATTGTTACTTACCAGAGTATTCTTCCGTCCTTTCTTTTCTCGTCTTCATTTCATTTTTTTGGTCATTATATTCTCATAGCTTACATAAGTGGGGATTTTTTCCCTGTCTTTGCCCAGATGTGTATGTAATAGAAACTGTACTGAATATAAGTTGCTCTGAACTGTTCATATATTAATACAATATATATTGTCTTGGGAAAAATATATAAAGCACTGATCAGGAAGAGAAAATCTGATTCATAGAGTGCGAAATATACTTCCTGACAGAGGTGCAGAATAAGGCCAAATATCTTTTACACTGCAGTTAAGCTCTTCACAACAGTGTTAAACGGTTATGCTGCTCCCTTGCATGACTTTCTACGAAGTGTATCTGTCATACAGATTTTTTGTATTGCTCTTCAGCCTAGCATGTTAAAATAGTAAAAAATACTTCTGCAAGTGCCACACACTTTAAATTTAACATTTCTCTGTATGATATGCCCACTGATGACATGTAAATAACCAAATTCATTCTTCCAAGTAAAAAAAAAAAAGGCCTGTATTTGAATCTGCAGGAACAGAAAAAGTGACAATTCTGGTCACAGACTGAAATGTATTTTTTGTTTTACATCACTGTGTTAATATTTATTTCATTTTTTAGTTGTATTTTTATGAAGAGATGGATTAAGGTCTATGGATTGAGCTAGTGATTTATGGGTTATGAATAAGTATGTTTTCTGAAGATCTGTGCAATATAAATGCTCATTAGTTAAGTACGCAGTTTAGTAGTGTCTCCTGTAGCCCTGTAGCTAGGATAAGAGGAAATAGCTACCTAGATGTCATCTTTGATTGTTATGAGTGCAGCTAACAGAGGCAGCGAACAGACGCAGCAGTTTGCGCAGCAGTGGTTGGGCTCTGACTAGAACTTGAGGATCTTGTGGAAGTTGTGGGCTTTCTGAGGACCCCCGAGGACCTAAAAGGTGATCGCTGTGAACAGGAAAGGGGAAGCTAGGCAAGGACAACTGCAGGAGGCCTTGACTTCT
>NW_020451229.1:249712-257361 GCF_003343035.1 Apteryx rowi | reverse complement strand
AAGACCCGACAGGACCTTTCATAGAGCTTTCCAGGCCTTCCCTTTATGCTTCTTGCCAGGGAATTCTAGCCAAGACGCAAATGCAGTGCAGGGATTAGGACAGCTGATGAGCTCTCTCCTATCCCCCTTTCAGGGAGTCTTCCTGAGAAGCGCCTCTCTCCCCAACAGAGCCATTCTTCCCAAACTATAAGTGGGCTCACGGTGCCGGCAGAAGGGAAGGAGAAGAGCAAGTCTGCTGGGAGGTGARAGCCTTGGAGAAGGCAACTGGGCTGATGCTGTGCTCTGCTACTTGTGGGAGGGGGATGTGTCACTGCGACACAATGGCCTTCTGAACGTGGAAAGGTTGTTACCTCCTCCCACCATGCCCTGTGCTTTCTGGCTGCATGGCAAGCAGGCAGCATGTTTTTGTGAGACTCTCCTGTCAGGCCTCTTTTTCTCTTCTTCTTGTTTGTCTGCATCAGTCAGGGCACTCCCATTCCTGGAGGACACAGACACACAGAAGCCAACATTTCCAGTACAGGAGCTCCCCTCCACACTCCATCCTGTGGGTGGCAGGCACACACTGGGACCTTCCCCCTGCCACACATGTGGCACATGCGCCCTGGCCGCTCCCCCGGCCTCTGCCTGTTACTTACACACTGTGTACCCAGGCACATTTGTGTGTGGCATGTCTCACAGAATCACAGATTCACAGAATGGTTGAGGTTGGAAGGGACCTCGGGAGATCGTCTAAGTCCAGCCCCCCTGCTCAAGCAGGGTCACCTGCAGCACGTTGCACAGGATCTCATCCAGGTGGATTTTGAAAATCTCCAGAGAAGGAGACTCCACAACCTCTCTGGGCAACCTGTCCCTGTGCTCTGTCACCCTCACAGTAAAGAAGTTTTTCCTCATATTCAGACAGAACTTCCTGTGTTTCAGTTTGTGCCCGTCGACTCTTGTGCTGTTGCTGGGCACCACTGAAGAGTCTGGCCCCATCTTCTTGACACCCCCCGTTTAGATATTTGTAGACAGTGATAAGATSCCCTCTCAGTCTTCTCTTCTCCAGGCTAAACAGAACCAGCTYTCTCAGCCTTTCCTCATAAATGTTATGAAAATATCGTATGCTCACTGGGTCTCCGAGAGTCTTAACACGCTGAGTTGAGAATTCTCTGTTTAACTCTTTATTTCAGTAAAGTGAACAGCTCGAGCTGGGTGCCTCATCAGAAGAGGGATCCCGAACGGGAAATTCCCTGGGTATTTATACCCCTACAGTCTCAGTTACCCATCCCTCATGCGATCATCCCATCCAATAGAAATATCAGGTCTGGGGTCTTCTCACTCTCCATTGGTATCTTCACTGTCTCTGGGCAGGGTTAGCTTTCTTCTCACCTTGCGGTTACAGATAAACAAGCCATGTGGCGATAGCCTAATGGTTTCTAGAATTTTCCAGTACAAACATGCTTGACCATTCTCTAATCAGCTAGGCCTTGACACTACTATTAAATTTCTTAACAATAAGAGAGATGCTCCAGTCCCCTAATCATCTTTGTAGCCCTCCGCTGGACTCGCTCCAGTAGTGCCATGTCTCTCTTGTACTGGGGAGCACTCCGCCAGGGGCCACTGTGCAGGAGGGCTCTGCTGGCCCCAGCACGGAGGAGCAGAGGTGCCAGGACGAGGCTTGTGTGCTGGGCCCAGGGCCAGGCTGAGGCGCTGGTGGCCCCACGATGGGGCAGGAGGCAGGAGGCTCCCCTCAGCCCCGCTTGGCCCCGGGGCGCCGTATCAGCCCCAGCTCAGCCAGTGCTCAGCACCTCCGCCCCTCAGCCAGGCAGGGAGGGCGCAGGGCTCAGGGAGAATGGGGCTGCTGCATTTTTTTGAAAAAAATATTTGTTTTGCTCTCATAGTCTACTATTAATGCCTCTGGCAGCCTGACTGATGCTTTGCTCTCTCTTAGTTTGCCCCTATGCTGTCTTTCAAGTTTGTCTTTGGTGACTGTAAAGGTCCAAATTATGGTGCTTCATGATATGAGGATGCTGAATCTTGTCTGCTGATTGGCATGTGTTGTCTGTCTGTTTTTGGCAAGCAAATCTTGTTTCATTGGTAATGAATTTGGCAAAAAATAYAATAATATGTTTCTCCAGTATATTAGCAAAAAGTGTTTGGGACAATTCATAAATTGCTATGCTTCACATTACATTTTTCCTTGGAAGTTTCCCCAGTTCTCTTCTGAGTTCTTACCTGCGTGAAGAAGACAGGAGAGAGGACACTGACACTGTGATGACTGAGGGTTGGTTGCCAAATGCGTTTGCTGCCTTCATGCCCACCTGGCATGTCTCCGGGAATGTCATGATCCTGTCCATGATCACAAGGAAATGTGTGTTTTTCTTGCTAAACAATGCAGTTATCAACAGCAAAAAGAATAACAACAACAAAGTGGGAGATGAAGGTCCCTGCTGTGCAGTGTTGAACCTGGCTCTGCTGCATTAATAGAGCTCTGCTCATTGCCCTGGCACATGTGTCCAGGGCTGAGCACGGCCTGGGTGGGCAGCAGCATCACTGCCCCGTCCGTGTGCCTGAGGGCAAATGGCTGTTTGCTGTGTTGGTGCTGAGCTCAGTGTGGTGGTCTGAACTCCACGGAGCTACCTGCAGGGTGATTTTTTGTGACTGTAACTTTGAAGTGCAAGGGCTGCAGGGAGCCTGACTGCTGAAGCAGGCCCCCCCCCCCCCGTGCCTCTTCTGCTGCCGCAGGTGTGATGGCTCCCTAGCCTTTCCCACGCTGGGCCCCTGTGAAGGAGGGAGCTGTGCTGCTCTCCTGAGAATGTGTGTGTGCAGGGCCACCAGGCTGGTTTATTCCAGTAACACGGGAGAACCAGAGAGCCCTCCTGGTGGAGTCAGAGGGACTAATCGTGTTGATGCATCAGCAACCTTGAAAGTGTTTTATTCATAACAAGTTGCTTTTGTGTGTGGCAGGGTAGGAGTTTTGCAAGGCCTGGAAAAGTGAGAGACCCCCCTGGGAGGTGGTGTATTGGTGGTCTTTAAAGATGCAGGATGGCCCAAAGGTTGGAAGGGGCGTGAGGGATCTGAGGTGGCCTGAATGCCCATATTCCCTTCCTGTGGCAGGAGACGCCTGACCTTGTGACGGTGAGCTTATGGAGACTGGTAACATATCAAAGAAGGTTCTTCAGTGGTACCTTATATTAGTATACCAATATAATGAATCCTCTTTCAGCTGTGCTCAAATGAAGCTTTTACTGTGTTTGTAAGAGTATTCCTTGAAAAGGACCTGGTTAGCTCTGTGGGAGCTGACACCTGTTAGCTGTGTTTGTGTATCCCAGAGGAGGGTGAGAGTTGAAGGAAAGATCTCCAAAAAGGTTTCTGCTAGCAGGTGGCTCTTTGACTGCTAGACCAAGCCTGTGGCTGGGAGCTGTAGCAAAAGAGACCCTCCGAGAGATGTGAGTTTGTAAGCGAGAGAAGAGTCTCCCTTGGAAGAAGGTGTGAAGTGTGCTGGCATTTCCCTCCTTTGCCCTTTCCCGATGAGGAGCAGCTGTCTCTTCCTAAAAGGTAGAGTTGAATTGGCAGCAGCAATTGCAAAGTTGGATTCTCTTGCTGAAGCTGTCGAGGACATGCTGAGCTTGTCCCTTGAAGTGTGTGAAATGGCGCTGCTCTCTTGAGTGAGGCAGGGGGAAATATTAGAACTAGCAGGGATGGGTGCTTGTCAGAGCACACAAGACACAAGAGTGTATGTGTGCTTGCCCTTGTGTCCTGTGACTCTGGCCCAGAGGTTGCTAATGGCCTGTCCAAATTTGCCTTTCTTGTGGAACTGGCAATTGCCGTGTGTGTGTGGATGCCTGAGCAGTTCCAGTTTTGTGGCTGGCAGCAAGCTGCTCTTGTTGTTGTGACTTGTGATGTCTGAGCCGTTTCTGCTGAGCTGCGCTCTTGAGTGGCAACTCTGTGGATTGTGCGATGGCCAGTGTGAGATTCTCCTGGGCTTTGGTGGGGCTGGGAGATGTTGCAGAGGAAGCGTGTGTGCCCCTGCCCCAGGTGGGCTGTGGGGTGGTTGTCCCTGAGGCATGGGCATCCACATGTGGTTCGCTGCCTGCCAGACTACCTAACCGCTCCGACTCTTCCCAGCCTTGCAAACGAACTAACCACTGCGTCTCTGTGATGCCTTGCAAAAAAGCACACTGCTGCGTCTCTTCGCTGCCTCGCAAATAATCACACTGTTGTGTATGTTCGCTGCCTCACAAACAAGCAAACCGCTGCATCTGTTCACTCCCCCGGAAACTAATTAACTGCTGGGTCTGGCCGCTACCTCGCAAACTAACTACTGCACCTCATTGCTGCCTCGTGAAAAAGCACATCGCTGCATCTGTTTGCTGCCTCACAAACAAACCCCTGTGCATGTTCGCTGCCTTGCAAAGAAGCCAACCACTGCCTCTGTTCCCTGCCTCGCAAAGAAGCAGTCCACTGCATCTCTTCACTTCCTCGCAAACTAACTAACCATTGTCTCTGTTCACTGTCTCGCAAATAAGCAAGCTGCTGCCTCTGTTAGCTGCCTCGCAAACTAGCAAACCGCTCTGTAATTCCACTGCCTCACAAAATAAATAACTGCTGAGTCTTTTTGCTGCCTCACAAACAAACAAACCACTGCATATGTTCACTGCCTCGCAAATTAACTAACCACTGCGTCTATTCGCTGCCTGGAAAACAATAACACCATTGCGTCTCTTCGCTAACTCGCAAACTAAGCTAACTGCGGCGTCTATTCGCTGCCTAGCAAACAAGCATATCGCTGCTTCTGTTCGCTGCTTTGCAGACTACCTAACTGCTCTGTCTGTTTGCTGCCTCGCAAACTAACTAACCGCTGAGTCTCTTCGCTGCCTCGCAAACAAGCAAACCACTGCCACTGTTTGCTGCCTCGCAAGCTAAGTAACTGCTACTTCTGGTCGCTGCCTCACAAACTAACAAACCGCTGCGTCTCTTCGCTGCTTTGCAAACTAACTAACCGCTAAGTCTCTTCGCTGCCTCGCAAACAAACTAACGGCTGCGTCTGATCACTGTCTCAAAAATTGGAAAAGGGCTGTGTCTCTTCGCTGCCTCACAAACTAACTAAGCGCTGTCTCTGTTCGCTGCCTCACAAGCTATCTAAGCGCTGCATCTGTTCACTAGCTCGAACACTAACTGCTGCAACTCTTCGCTCCATCGCAAAGAAGCAAAACACTGCATCTTTTCGCTGCCTCACAAACAAGCAAACCGTTGCGTCTCTTCGCTGCCTCGCAAAATAACCACTGTGTCTATTTGCTGCCTCACAAACTAACTAAGCGTTGCGTCTGGTGTCTCCCTCACAAAGTAACTAACCGGGCGTCTGTTTGGTGCCTCACAACCGATCTGACCACTGCGTCTGTTCACTGCCTCACAAACTAACTTCTGTGTCTCATCACTGCCTCGCAAAAAAGGAAACCACTGTGTCTGTTTGTTGCCTCGCAAACTTACTAACCGCTGCATCTGGTCGCTGCCTCACAAACTAATTAACCGTACCTCTGTTTGGTGCCTCACAAGCAAAATGACCCCTGCATCTGTTCGCTGCCTCACAAACGAACTAAGCACTGTGTCTGTTCACTGCCTCACAAACTAACTAACCACTGCGGCTCTTCGCTGCCTCACAAGCAAGCAAACCACTGCCACTGTTCGCTACCTCGCAAGCCAACTAAACAATGCGTCTGTTCACTGCCTCGCAAACTAACCTCTGCGTCTCTTCGCTGCCTCGCAAACAAGCCAGCCACTGCCACTCTCTTTTGTCTCGCAAGCGAACTAGCCGCTGAGTCTCTTCGATGCCTCGCAAACTAACTAACCGCTGCGTCTGGTTGCTGTCTCGCAAACTAAGCACTGCGTCTGTTCACTGCCCCGCAAAAAACCAAACCGCTGGGTCTCTTCACTGCCTTGCAAGCAATCACACAGCTGCATCTCTTCGCTGCCTCGCAAACTAACAACTGTGTCTCTTCGCTGCCTTGCAAGCAAGCAAACCACTGCTGCTGTTCGCTGCCTCACAAGCCAACTAACTGCGGAGTGTCTTCAATGCCTTGCAAACTAATCGCTGCGTCTCCTTGCTGCCTCGCAAACTCACTAAGCACTGCGTCTCATCGCTGCCTCGCAGAAAAGGAAACTGCTGCGTCTGTTTGGTGCCTAGCAAACTCACTAACTGCTGCGTCTCTTCGCTGCCTCGCAAACAAGCAAACCACTGCCACTCTTTTTTGCCTCGCAAGCCAACTAACCACTGAGTCTCTTCTCTGACTCGCAAACTAGCAATGCACTGCGTCTCTTTGCTGCCTCGCAAGCAAACTAACCGCTGTATCAGTTTCCTGCCTCGCAAATTAACTAACCCCTCCATCTCTTTGCTGACTCACAAACTCACTAAGCACTGCATCTATTTCCTGCCTGGCAAACTAACTAACCACTGTGTCTGGTTGTTGCCTCACAAACTCATTAACTGCTGCATCTCATGACTGTCTAGCAAAGAAGCAAACCGCTGCGTCTCTTTGCTGCCTCGCAAACTAAAAAAACACTGCGCCTCTTCGCTGCTTCGCAAGCTAACTAACCGCTGCGTCTCTTCACTGCCTCACGAGCAATCACACCGTTGCGTCTCTTCGCTGCCTGGCAAGCGAACTGACCACTGCATCTGATTGCTGCCTCACAAATAAGCAAAACGCTGCATCTCTTCACTGCCTCGCAAACTAACCGCTGTGGCTCTTCACTGCCTYGCAAACAAGCAAACCACTGCCACTGTTCGCTACCTCGCAAGCCAACTCACCGATGCGGCTCTGCGCTGCCTGGCAAAAGAACTAACCGCTGCATCTGTTCRCTGCCTCACAAACTAATTGACCGCTGCGTCTCTTCGCTGCCTCGCAAACAAGCAAACCACTGCCACTCTTTTTTGCCTCRCAAGCCAAGTAACCGCTGAGTGTCTTCACTGAGTCGCAAACAAGCAATCTGCTGTGTATCTTCACTGCCTCGCAAAAGAACTAACTGCTGCGTCTGTTTCCTGCCTCGCAAGACAACTAACCGCTGAGTGTCTTCGCTGCCTCACAAACGAACTAACAGCAGCATTTGGTTGCTGTTTCTCAAACTAAGAACTGCATGTGTTCGCTGCCTCTCAAAGTAACAAACCTCTGTGTCTCATCGCTACCTCGCAACCGAACTGACCACTGCGCCTGGTCGCTGCCTCGCAAACAAGCAGTCCACTTCGTCTCTTCACTGCCTCACAAACTAACTAACGGCTGTGACTCTTCGCTTCCTCGCAAGCAATCACACCGCTGCGTCTCTTCACTGCCTCACAAACTAACTAACCACTGTGTCTTTTTGCTGCCTCGCAAACAAGCAAACCGTTGCGTCTCTTCGCTGCCTCGCAAAATAACCACTGCGTCTATTTGCTGCCTCAAAAACTAACTAAGCGCTGCGTCTGGTGGCTCCCTCACAAAGTAACTAACCGCGTGTCTGTTTGGTGCCTTGCAACCAAACTGACCGCTGCATCTGTTTGCTGCTTCACAAACTAGCACACCGCTGTGGCTCTTCGCTGCCTCGCAAACAAGCAAACGACAGCCACTGTTTGCTACCTCACAAGCCAACTAACCGCTGAGTCTCTTCGCTGCCTCACAAACAAGCAAACGACAGCCACT
>NW_020451229.1:241786-249677 GCF_003343035.1 Apteryx rowi | reverse complement strand
GGCGTTCCGGCAGGGCACAGGGTCTGTTGTCCCAGGTACTTCCCTTGCAGCCATGCCCATCTCCTCCTCATCCTGGAGGGCACTAAACCTGTTCTTCAGCAGCAATTCTTCAGGAGGAGTAGGAGCCTTTCTCCTCCCACGAGCAGTGACCAGTTTCCAGCCTTCTTCTATGATTTATGATGTACCGTTTCACACAGCACAGAGCCCTCTGGCAACTCCACTGCTGCAGGGGGTTGGGACTCCCAAAACTGCATAGTCTCCGAGAATACCCTGTCTATCTCTTGCTCCGCTTCTCGGATGCTGCGCAGCCTACTGACCTCCTCCCGTAACTCCCTTACCTGACGACACAGCTCGTCAACAGCAGCACACCTCCTGCAGGAGAGCTGACTGCCAGCCCAGGCCTCCCGGAGAGGCCCCAAGCACTCCCTGCAGCCTGASACCTGKAGAGCYGCATCTRCTGTCAGAGGGTCGGTCTGGGTCSMAGCCTCTGACACAGCAACTCCAACAGCCACTGGGGAACGCGCTGTGCGGTGTGTCACGACCATACTTGAGGAAGCGTACACCACAGGGAACAGAAACGAAGGTACCTTCATGCGCCCTTCTGCGTGAACTGCTGCGCAAACTGCTGCGTCTGTTTGCTGCCTCTGTCTGATGTCTGATAATTTGATTTTTCTTCTGTTGAGCAGTGGCCAATCCTAACTGAAGACCTCACGTATGTGGAAGGTGGCAAAGGGAGGCAGAGGGCCAAAGATTATAAAAATTATCAGGCAGCCCATTTCAGATATGTATAATAATATTGAAATTCTGAATCTCAAAATACTTTAGAGTTTTATAATATAAATTATTGAGTTCATTGATAACAGAGAAGAATGTAATTAAAAGGCAAAAGGAAAGGAGGAAAGGTGTTTTGATATGATATTTGAAGGCAAAGGAAAAGTTTGAGGTGGAAGAGCACAGGAAAGCTCTTTCAGATTGCATTTGCTCCTTAGGAGGGGACTCCTCCACCAGCAATGGTGAGACTGTGTGCAGAGCTAGTCCTGGATGCCATAAAGGCACAGGCAGGGGCATATAGGAAAATAAAAGCATTTTAAAATAGTCAGCAGAGAACATTTCTTTAAAAGAGAACATTCTGTTAAACACTGGATTCATTTTTCTAAAGCAGTTTCTCTTCCTATAAAGACACCTTACTCCCTTCTATGAGATCACCGTGTAAAAGGATTGAATTGTGCAGTTTCACATGCCAACACCGTTTTGCTGTCATGGAAAATGTCAGCCTGCCATCAGCTGCAAAGGTGTAACAGGTCACTGAGGGTTTTGACACCAATGACTCCTTTCTGTAAACTAGGAAATTAATTTTAGCCATCAAAGCCACAGCACTTGAAGTTCTCATCTCAGGAAAATTGTGCAGAGATGCCAAATAAAAAGAAAGTAACTACTGAACTGTCTTGGTTGTTGCCTTTCTGTGCATCCTTAATAAGCCCTGMTGGATGGGACAGCTTCCTCTTCATCTTGGAAAGCATTCCCTTATACTCACTCATCACAATCTTAGAAGAAAAGTATCATTCCAGATTTTATTGCATGGCAACGCAATACTAAAAATAGAGTGATTGCATGCTGAAAGTGTTTTTTTTTCCCCTTACTAACTTGCTCAAAGCCATAATTCACATTCATTTTGTCATTGATGACATCGATTACTTAGCAATGTTTTTGCATCTTCATTAATGAATTCTTTAGGATGTGTTCAGAACCCTTTCACCATGTTGTCTATGTTCTTTCGTATGTCAGGCAGCAGGCATAGATTATACTGTGCTTTTGCTTAGCTTCATTGCTATTATATTAATGCTGCTGTTGATTATTATTTCTGAGGACATGTTGATTATGCATCTTTCTTTCTTATCCTCTATTCTGTTAAGTGTGTGATAGCTTATTTGCTTGAGAGGAATACTAAATATGAAGAATATAAGAAAAAAAATTTCATTATGTCATATAAGCTGTTGTCAGCATCTTCCAGGATGTATACTTTTTTCACTTCTATAATTCACATAATGACAATGCTTATTGTGCTGTAGTAACTTTGATATCATCTCTGATGGGCAAGGATATGTACGTGCCTTTCTCTAGCAGGACTTTGGCCCAAAGAATACATATACTTAGTATGAAGCGATGGACAAATGTTCTTTGATGTTGCTTTTAGACCTGCTTGCTGGCACTAATTAGAATTCTTTATTTCTTAATATTTGAAGGATTCAGAAAAATGGGTTTGGAGGTACTCCTGTCATCCTTGAGGGATATCTTGATTTTTGCTTCTACAGTGTTCTACAAGGTTCCCTTCTACTTCCTTAAGGTGCCCCAAAGAAAACAGCATAGCTTTTTTTTTTTTATGTGGTTGAAGAAGAATCATCGTTTTGCCTTCCCCTTCCCATAGCTTTCTTATCCCCTCTTTCTTCTTCCTCTAAAATCTGTCAGTTAAAGGCTGGAATTTGGCTTGTGCAGTGATGATGCTATGGAGTTTCCATTCAAGACATTATGTACACTCCTTTAATCTTTGCATACCAGATGATACAGACTTGGTGTTTAATTTAAATGAAAGAAGTATCTAATAGGTGATACTGAAAAAGAACGTAAAAATTGCAGATACACTCTGAAATATTTGTTGGGAGTACATTTAGTATAGACAATAATAACATATTTTTAGAGGATGTGTACTTCAGTGTTCAGTTGTGGGCATTTTATTAGTCCTTGGGTAACCATCATTTTCATATTTTGTTTTAACATTTCATTCTAAGGAACTGTATTTTTTGCCTTAGTTTATCTTACTGAAATAGATTTTTCACAAGACATTCCACTCCTTGCACCTTTTCATGCAAGGATACAATTTTACATTTAAAGAAAATTAGCAAGCTATAACAACGTGTACAACAAATGTTGTTTGTTGTCTCTAAATTATACCACATACATGAGTCACTTGAAAAGGCTTTCTTTTTTTACTCTTTCACTCTGAAGAAGCCAGTATTTCTTTTATACTAGTGAGAGTAGAGTGCATTTTTATTTG
Source organism: Apteryx rowi (assembly GCF_003343035.1). Taxonomy (NCBI): domain Eukaryota; kingdom Metazoa; phylum Chordata; class Aves; order Apterygiformes; family Apterygidae; genus Apteryx; species Apteryx rowi. Next base: position 246,625 of record NW_020451229.1, on the reverse strand, counting down.
TGTACAAACCATGACCCAGACCTATCCTAAATGAAAGCCTGGATATACGTAGGATTGGGGAAACGGTAAAATCCATGACATGGTCCTATGTCAGGGCCCCAGGTCAGCCTCGCCTCAGCCCTTTCTGTGTGCTCGCACTAAGAGGTTGCACAGGGCTGACAAGTTTGGATAGACGTTCAACTCTCATGCATAACCATCAGCAGCATCACTTGTTCTTCATGTATTCTTCAGAGGTCTCAGCTGGTTTTAAAAATAAGTTTGTTTTTAGTTCTTATTCCTTTACATTCAGGGCTTTTATCATTCCTGTGATTAATTTTATATTTTAGTATTTTTTATTGTTCCTGTGAGGAATGTCACTTTATTTGGTGTTCACTTCTCAGGGATTGCTTATCTTCTTAACTTTGTTTTTGCAATGAAGCTTTGAAATTGGTGGTGACTAAAGGCTGTGTTTCAGTCAAAAGGGGCTACACTGTTATGGTATTTGTGGTGTATTGCATATACCTTGCATGAGATATAATTGCAAAGTGTAAAATAAATGACCTGTAATTATTAAATGAGATTGGCTCCATTGGCAGAATAATAATAATAATAAAAATAATAATAATGAAAATAAATTACAGCAAGAACAGTCAGTTTGATCAATTTGACCATCTGTTATTTTAGCTTTTTCTAGCAAACCTGTGTCTCAGTTCTACCCTATGATGCTGCAGCAAAAAAATGACATATTGGTGTTTCACTGTAGCCAGAGAAAGGAGAGAGAGAAATGTGTGAAAATGTTTTATATGTCCTAATTGATGGTCAGATGGAGTAAAAAATGTATACCTAAGTATACCCAAAATAAAATGAGTTTATAGTAAAAGCACTTGACTGAGATTCAGACCCCAGTTCCATTTGTAGCCCTGTATGACCATGGGCTCTTCTGTAAAATGGGGGTGATTATTTTCTTCTACTTTGATTATTTTATTTCTATGTTATGTATTTTATATTAAATAATCGATTTTTGTCTCAAGAGTGGTAAGTTTGCAACACCCTGTCAAGATAAATGCCTGTGCAATTTCAGGTTGAATACTTTTGGGAGGGTAGTGCCACGTGGCTTTCATTCTCGGTCCTCCTGTGAAATATTCTGAGGGTGCCCAAATGCCATGTCGCACTCCTTGCCGTTGGCCTCAGTGAGAGCAGAGGTGTGCCCCCCCTAAACAGAGCGCACGTGAGAGGCTTCTCCTGTGTGTCTGTTGTAGGGTCGGTACTAGTTTCATCAGTGGCCACTTCTGAAATTGGGAAGTTGCCTGAAGGAGAGAGGGCTGTAGTTTGTGCTCCACATGGCTGAACACCTAATCCTGAATCCTCAGTGGTGACAAACTCTCATGTGGGGCCCCAAGTCGCTGCTTTTCCTGGTCTGAACAGGCCTGGAAGGCAAGGGTGTAAGGCGGCATCCCAGGGGTCTGTCTGGCTCTGCTCTGCCCAGCACAGGGGCTCCCGTGGCATGGTCACAGATGGAGTGATGTAGGGTGGAGTAGAGGGGCTAAAGGCATCTTTTGCCCCATCCTATATACTCATAAAACACAGGGTTGGAACAGATGAAGACAGAGTCCTCTATTTTCTGTCAGATTTATAGAATCAAAGTCTTTTCTCTCCTGTGATTAAGGTCTCATCACCCTGATATGCTAAGGCTTCTCTCCCCCATTTCCTTTCTTCCATATGAGAAGATTTTTTGAAAGTGACCTTTGTTTTCTGCTGTTGCTGGCTATTACTTTTTGTTTAATCAGCTCCATTCGATCCCGTCTTCAGAACTATACGTTTCTTAATTTCTCTGCTTCCTTCCATTTTATTTATTCCAGCAGTCGAGGGCATGAGTTTGGTTTCTGTCATGCAAAAGGTCTGTTTTCCCAGAGTATAATGATTATTTCTGTACTTCAAGTCCTCCTTTATTCATAGGTGTATGAGAGTATATTACAGCATTTTGGTAGCTACAGCACTAATTTGAAATGTCTAATCTGTCTGCTTTGCATATTCTTCATGCTATCTTCACTATACCCTCTCTTCTCTTGTAGTTTACATTGTGAGAAGCAAAGAAGCACTAGCTCATGCTCTGTAATATAATCTGCTTATTGAACATTTTCCCTCTTTAATGCTAGCTAAAACAGGTGTGGCAGAAACGGTTGTATTGATCTTAACACTTTGTTACTTGGAATAAAGTTAATACCATGCACTCTTTTATTTGCTATTCTTACAATACTTTAATTAATTATTTTTCTTTCCCAATCTAAAGTCCCACACTGAATTCACCTGAGTTACTAAGTAATATTTATCAGAATATATCACTGTTCTTTTTTTACTAATAAATTTGCTTAATTTGCCAATAAGTACCAGAAACATGGTTAATTGTAAAATGTTAGATCTTTTCACTTTTTTTTTTTTTTTTTTTTTTTTTTTTTNCTCTTCCCTGCCTCGCAAACTACCTAACCGCTGCATCTCTTCACTGCCTCGCGAACAAGCAAACCGCTGCGTCTGTTCACTGCGCTTCGAACAAGCAAACCGCTGCGTCTCTTCACTGCATTGCGAACAAGCAAACCGTCACGCCTCTTCGCCACATGGCCAACTAACTACCCGCCACTTTTCTTCAGCGCCTCACAAACAAGCACACCACTGCATCTCTTGCATGCCTCGCAAACTAACTAACCGCTGCGCCTCTTTGCTCCCTCACGAAGAAGCAAACCGCTGCGTCTCTTCGCCGCCTCACAAACTAAACGCTGCGTCTGTTCACTGCCTCGCAAAAAAGCAGACCGCTGCGTGTATTCGCTGACTCACAGAAAGCAAATCGCGGCGGCTGTTCCCTGCCTGGTAAGCAAGCAAACCGCCATAGCTGTTCGCTGCCTTGCAAACAAGCAAACCAATGCRTCTGTTCGCTGCCTTGCAAACTAACCAATGACTGCGTCTGTTCGCTGCCTCGCGAACAATCACAGAGCTATATGTGTTTGCCGCCTGGCAAAAAAGCAAACCATGGCGACTCTTCGCTGCCTGGCCAACACGCAGACCGCTGTGTCTATTCGCCGCATCACAAACTACCTAACCACTGCGTCTCTTCGCTGCCTCGCAAACTAACTAACTGCTGCCTGTGTTCGCTCCCTCGCAAATAAGCAAACCGCTGCATCACTTGGCTGTGTTGCGAACAAGCAAACCGCTGCATGTGTTCGCTGCCTCGCGAACTAACTAACCTCTGTGGATATTCGCTGCCTCGCAAACAAGCAAACTGCTATATCAGTTCGCCGCCTCGTGAGCATACAAACCGCTGCGTCTGTTCGCTGCATCGCGAACAAGCAAACCAATGCGTCTGTTCCCTGCCTTGCAAACTAACCAACGACTGCGTCTGTTCGGTGCCTCGCCAGCTAGCAAAGTGCTGCCTCGCTTCGCTTCCACGCGAAAAAGCAATCTGCGATGACGCTCCGCCACCTGGTGCACAAGCAAAGTGCTGCATCTGTTCACTGCCTCGCAGAACGAGTAACCACTGTGGATGTTCCTTGCCTCACAAGCAAACAAACCACTGCGCCTGTTCACTGCATCATGAACAACCAAACCGCTGCGTCTGTTCGCTGCGCTGCGAACAAGCAAACCGCTGCGTCTCTTCGCTGCCTTGCGAACAATCACAGAGCTATATGTGTTTGCTGCCTGGCAAAAAAGCAAACCACGGCGACTCTTCGCTGCCTGGCCAACACGCAGACTGCTGCATCTATTCGCCACATCACAAACTACCTAACCACTGCGTCTCTTCACTGCCTCGCAAACTAACTAACCGATACATCTGTCCGCTGCCTCGCCAACAAGCACACCACTGCGTCTCTTCGCTGTCTCGCAAACTAACTAACTGCTGCCTGTGCTCATTCCCTCGCAAATAAGCAAACCGCTGCATCACTTTGCTGCGTTGCGAACAAGCAAACCGCTATATCTGTTCGCTGCCTCGCGAACTAACTAACCGCTGCATCTCTTCACTGCCTTGCGGAATAACTAACCTCTGTGGATGTTCGCTGTCTCACAAACAAGCAGACTCGTGAATCTGTTCGCTGCCTCGCCAACAAGCAAACCGCTGCGTCTGTTYGCTGCCGGGCGAACAAGCAAACCACTGCATCTGTCCGTTGCCTCGCGAACAAGCACACCGCTGCATCTCTTCGCTGCCTCGCAGAAAAGCACATCACTGCGTCTATTCGCTGACTCACAAAAAAGCAAACCACGGTGGCTCTTCCCTCCCTCGCAAACAAGCATGGCGCTCTATATGTTTGCTGCCTCACCAACTAACTAACCACTGTGTCTCTTCACTGCCTCGCAGAATGAGAAACTACTGTGGATGTTCACTGTCTCAAAAACAAGAAACTGCTGCATCTGTTCACTGCAGCGCAGAATGAGTGACCACTGTGGATGTTTGCTGTCTCACAAACAAGGAGACTGCTGAATCTCTTCGCTGCCTCACAAACAAGCAAACCGCTATATCTGTTTGCCGCCTGGCGAGCATACAAACCGCTGTGTCTGTTCACTGCCTGGCAAACAAGCAAACTGCTGCGTCTGTTCACTGCATCGCGAACAAGAAAACCAATGCGTCTGTTCCCTGCCTCACGAACAAGCAAACTGTGATATCTGTTTGACACCTCGCAAACAAGCACACCGCTGCATCTGTTCACGGCCTCGCCAGCTAGCAAAGTGCTGCCTCGCTTCGCTTCCACGTGAAAATGCAATCCGCGATGCCACTGCGCCACTTGGTGGACAAGCAAAGTGCTGCATCTGTGCGCTGTCTCGCAGAACAAGTAACCAATGTGTGCCTTCGCCGCCTCGCACACCGCTGCGTACCGT